>NW_024424786.1:18662134-18732737 GCF_017311325.1 Ursus maritimus
GGCTCAGAACCTACGCGCCACACAAAATTCCCTCCTCTTGGGGTCGCTCGTCCTAGAGGCGCAGGAGACCGTGAGGGCAAAGGTCGGGAACACGCGCTACCCGCGTGTTCCCCCAGCCACCTCCGAGGCCCTGCACCCCTCTTTGCGCTACTTTGATGCTTGACTGTGCTTGTCTCCACTCAGAAGCTTTATCTTTTCTTTTTTTAAAGAAATGAAAAGGTTCTGAAGGCCAGCTCCTTCTCCCCCGACGCTCCGTGGGCTGCCCACTACGCTCCCACGAGTGCAGTCTGGAAACGTGCAGCTGGGCTGGAGAGCTGGGCAGAGGGCATGCGCGTGTGGTCCTGTTGGTGCCGAGAGGCCCCGGAGTGGAAACTTCTCAGGCCAAGTTGTCCCTAGAACGCCGCAGACCCCTTCCTCATACCCACCACTTTTATTTCGACGTCGAAGTAGTTTTTCTTAACTAGGATTCACTCATGACCCACGAGGGAAGGAGAGCTGTTTATGAAAAGTCAGGGATTTTTATTTGCCAACGGAAAGGTCGAGATTGTTTCTCTTTTATCCTCCTTTGCAAAGTTTTGGGGGGGGGGTGTTTGGGGAGAGATGGCTTGAACGTGAGCTTTTGTGGTTTTGAATTCTGGATAGGGCAGAGGTGCTTCACTTTGCTCCTTTTCGTTAAAAAAAAAAAAAGTTTTTGTTCAGGGGCGGGGTGGGGTGGAGTGAGAGGAAAGGGGGGCCGAGAAAATTTAGGACTCCTCTCCCCTCGCCATTTGTTGCCTGAGAATCCTAGAGGGAGGGAAGAGCAGTAGTACGATACCCGCTTCAAACCTGGGGTGCCTGCTCGCTCCAATTTCGTAGTCCAAAACGGTGGGAGGCGTTCCGTGCAACCCGCGGGCCGGCAAGTGCTGCGCGTCGGTAGCCGCTCGAAGTCGGAGGGCCTCAGCCGAGAGGAGATCCGCGAATGTCCCCACCCATCCCCATCCCCGGAAGCCCAGCAGCGCCGGGCTCAACGCGGGGAAACCCGCGCACTGCGGTCCCACTTCTTTCCTTGGGTAACGCTCTCTGCGGGAGCTCGGCGGTTACCCAGGCAGACGCGTCCGCTACGCTGGCCTCGGCGCCCTGAGCCTGCGAGGCCGAGGGACAAGAACCTGGCCGGGAGGACCTCTGCCCGCCTCGGCAGGTGGGCGCCCTCCTGCCCCTCCGTAGTTCGAGGCACAAGGAAATGAGGGCGGCGGAGACCTGGCCGCTCCCTTCTCTCAATCACCTTCCCACTCCCGTCAGCGCTGAGACTTGTGGCACAGAAGATCTGGTCTGAACCACCGTTTGGCAGAGGTGGAAATTCAACTCCCCGTCTACAGAGAAGGAAACTGAGGCGCAGGCAGAGGGAGGAAAGGCAGTTGTAGAGCGCAGTGGTTAAGAGGCTTTGGTGGTCAGAGAACGGAATCTCAGGTCAACCAGGTAACAGCTGTGCAACCCTAGAAGACTTCCATAGCCTCTCTGAGCCTCCGTTTCCTTATTGATCAGACGGGATAATGGAATGCTAGCGTCCACTTCATGGGGTTGTGGGGATTAGACTGGAGGATAGTGTTGGTTTACGCAATCAATAAACGTTACAATTGTTGTCACTATTATTAAGGATACATAGCAAAATACTGGCAAAGGCGAGCTGAAACCCAGGTTTCTCAAAGTCTAGCGCGGGGCTTTACTCCCACTACCCTTCTGCCTCTGTAGAACTAATGGAATGGGGTGTAAAGAAAGGAGGGAGAGAGGGACACTGAAAACCCATGTGGCTCTGATACATTGGTAAAACGCATCCTGGCCTGGAAGGTGCTTAATTACTGCGAGATCAAAAAATCGCCGCTGAGTGGTAGAGGGTACTGAGGACTTCTACCCCCCCCCCCTTTGACCCCGGCGCTGTCAACTGCATCTGACCAAAAGATGAGCTCGGCCCTGCAGCCGCGGCCCCAGGGAGCAGCGCGTACTCCCAGGCTGCGCTCCGGGCGTCACCCCCGGCCGCCGACAACTGAATAAACACTCCCGAAGCGCTGCGATCTGTCAAGGGCTGGGGCCGCGGACGCAGAAGAGGAGTGGCTCCACCGCCAGCCGCCCAGGAGGAACTGGCGCTCGATTAGCACTTCGCTCAGGGACTAGAGCCCGGAGCTCCACACGCAGGACCAGCAGCCCTGGTCCTCCCCTGCCTGCCCACTCCAGCTCTTAGGTATCTGCTCACCCCCAGCCTCTGGGCAGGCGCTTAGGCCGGTTTCCAGCCCCGCTGGCAGTAGAAACCCCAGCTTCATTTCTTTAAATTTAAAAAAAAAAAAAAAAAAGTAAGGGAGGGACTTTTGTTAGAGTGTGCCTCCCTTTTGTTCCCCACCCTGGCTTCCTCTGCTCATTTGAAAAAGAACTCTATCTTTTTGAACAACCTCTCGTCTACAGTACAAGCTCCGTTCTCTGACCCAGTTTGGGGGTTCAGGACCGCGGAACACCGCCTCCTGGGCGGTGCAAAAATTTCCCCTCTCCCCCAGCTTGCAGTGCCTGGAACCGCCAGAGTTACCCATCTGTTCTGATACCACCGCGAGATGGTCCCCAAGCTCCCAGAGAGTCCCCGTTGAAAGGATTCCGCAGCGCTGCCTCTATTATTATGCCGTAAATCTTTTTAAATTCTGGAACTAATTATATAGAGGATATGTCTCAATTTGTTCTGCATTAATGCCACAGTGGGGATGGAGGCCGGGCCGTGGCCAGAGCAGATACGTAGGCCCATGAAATTGATGAACTGAGAGTTGCTCCCAGTCCTAAGCGCACCATCTGGAATCCCAGTCTGAGGTTACAGTTAGAACTCCTGACCCCAGATTCAACTTTGCAAACAACAGGGGGAAAATGGGAAAAAGAAAGAGAGAGAGAGAGAGAGAGAGAGAGAGAGAAACCAACTTACATTCTGCACCTGTAAAAAAAAAAAAAAATCCCCACACAATCTTAAAATCTTTCCATCTTAGAAGAGTCTTTCCAAGTATTCTTTTGTGTTTTTTTAACCTATAAAAGATAATGGAATATATTTTATAGACTGGATTTTATCTTATCCCTTTCCCTCTCCCGACTGCACTCAGTTTAATAGTTGTCAGTTTTTTCTCAGTGTTTTTTCCTTAAGCATTGGATTTAATTATATGGGACCAAAATATTCCTTAGTAAATTAGCTTGCTAAATATTCTGTCATTTTGCGATTCTGCCTTTGAGAAACAGCTTAATTACAGAAATCTATCCGGATCTAGGAACTTCTTTTTGACTGTTGCTCCAGCTTAACTGTAATCAGAGATTTTATTTGTGTTGTAATTTTATTTGTGTTCTAAATCGGTTAGGCCAATTTCTTCCTTCTTTCTTTAGTAACACACTGCTTTATTTTCCTCTCACTTTGACCCTCTGAAGAAAACGAAGGACCAGGCAGTACTGGGGAAATCTGTTAAATTTATTAGCATAAATGCTTAGACAAAACGAGATATAAATCATTCAGATGTATTAAGCCATAAAGTATCCCAATGAAGTCAGTGCCTCGCAAGGGTCCTGGTGTATAAATGTTCATATAAAACAAGGTATCAGTATTATCTTTCAAACCAAATATACGTTGTAAAAATATCCAAATGTTGAGTTAGGAATATGGGGGCGATGGCAGGGCAGGAAGGGTATATTCTTTAGCGATTTGGTGGCTCAAAAAGCATGGCAGAAGAAAAATCTCAGCAGTTTGTATTAGGAATATTTAGTAGACAATTTTTTTTGAAGAAAGGTATGCAGGATATATTTGATGAGAAGTGAAGAAATAAGGAAAGAAATGAATAGAGAGCAAAACATTGCTTTCTGTAGAATGCTTTTCCCCCCTACCAAAGGTCAATTTAGCTTCAAAAAAAAAAAAAATCTACTCAGAAAAGGCACTGGCTCTTCGTACAGATAACGGATGAGCCATTAGCGAAGAGCCACCTGGGCCTTCGTCTGCGAACCCGGATATGCAGCTGGTCGGCAGAAGGATGTGAATTCACTAGAGGTGAACAGGGAGAAGAGGGGTGGGGGAGTGGGGAAGGGGAGTTGCCAGAATTCCTAGCAGAGGTTTACCAAGACAAAAAAATCAGACGAAATGTTTAAGGAGCAACGGCTCACAAAACTCATAATCACAGCTCTCTGTAAACTTGGCAAACCAAGGCATTCTTTGCCTTTTAGAAATGACTGTTCCAAAGCCTTCCCCCCCCCTTTTCTCTCTTTCTCTTTAATCAAGGAGTTTACCAGAGAAAGGGAATAGTCCCCCTTTTCTTCATCAGGGGCATTGTCAGCTTTTGGGTTTCATCAGTTCATTCCCCATTGGGGCAACTATTTATTGGCACTTCCTTTGTGCCAGGCATTGTGGCAGGGACTGGAAACCTTGCAGTAGGAGGACAGGCTCACCCTGCTCTCACGGAGCTTACGTTCCAGTAGGAATGACAGACAAATTGCAAGCAAACAAGGCAGACACTTTCAGCTAGGGGTAAATGCTGCAAAGAAGCAACGAGATTTAGTAGACTAGAGGAGTAAAGGTAAGACAGGGATGGGAGAAAACATACGTGCACTGCCCTGTCTTAATGTGTTTGTAAGTATCCCACCTTACTGTTTTGTGGCAGGAAGGGTGTGAAGGATTTGGAACGCTTGATCTGGACAGATCTCTGCTTACAAGGGAGCTGGACTTTATGGAATCAGGAGGATAGCTGTTTAGATAGGGCTGCATTAAAATTGCCACCACCAGGGACACCTGGGTGGCTCAGTCAGTTAAGCTGTCTGCCTTCAGCTCAGGTCATGATCCCAGGATCCTGGGATCATCTCCCCTTGCTCAGCGGGGAGCCTGCTTCTCCCTCTGCCTGCAATTCCCGCCCCCCCCCGTGCTTTCTCTCTCTGACCAATAAATAAATAAAATCTTTAAAAAATAAAATAAAATCACCACCACCAGCTGAGTGATGTGAAAGTTACTTAACCTCCGAAACACTCCATCTTCTCCTCTTGATAAAAATAGCAGCACTTATTGAAGTTGAGAGAACTAGGTGAGGAAAAGCATGTACCATTTTTTAGCCCAAAGGGAGCACTCAATAAACGGTGACTATTATCTATATTCATATAGATTATGTTATTCTTTGCTTCTAATTAATTGATAAGTTATAGACTTAATATCGATATTGGTGTGAATTAAGAAAATCTTCACTGTTGTTGGATCAGGGAGAAGGGCAGGAAGAGAAGCCCTTTGCCAACAACTCTAACCTTAACCAGAGTTTGTTGCTGCCTTAAGGTGAATTGAAATCATTCTGTCCTATACCCAGTCCTGAACCAGGAAATACGTGGCTTTTGCTGGAAAATCAAGCTTAGATTCTTCCCTTTCAGTACAGAAGGCTATAGGTTAATGTCAGCTCGAAAGGTTTAGGATTGCATTGTTCCTTATAGCCACATTTCAGATATGTAACCTAGTCTAGAATAAAGAATCCTGGGCTAGGTATAAAAACACTTGGGCTCAAATCCTGTTTCTGGCAATGACCGTGGCCTTGGGGAAATAACTTAAGCTCTTGATTTTTCAATACCCTTATCTGTAAAACAAAAATGATAATAAGGATGAAATAGAGCAAACAGTGATTTGAAAACTGCAAAATGCTAGGCAATGCTTGCAGAGAGCCATCAGGACCATCTGTAACACGGGAACTAACCAGGGAAAGAAATGCTGCAGGGAGTGTCAGGGTACATCATTTTCTCCTGCATGTTTCTTCGTTTGTAAAGTGGGCATAGTACCTTTCTCACGGGGCTGTTGTGAGGATGACATGAGATGTGTGTGTAACCTTTCTGAACACCGTCTGGCATAGAGGACTTGCTACCTCAGTGTGGCTGCTACTTTTGTTGTTACCCTTCTCTGGTCATGCTCCCGGAGCTTTACCTTTTCTCACTGATACTTTTTTTTTTTTTTTTTTACTCTGGCAGAATGAAATAGTATAAAGAGCAGGGCTTAGGGATCAGACGTCTGGGGTTTAAATCCTCCTCTGCTCCTTATTTTCTGTATGACTTTGTGTGACTTCCTTATTTTCTCTGAGCCTTAAGGTTCATAACTGTAAAAATGGGAGCTGATACCTTCATCTCACAGAGTTGTTTTCAGAACAGATTAACACAACACATGTAACGTGCCTACATGGTGCCTGGCATGTAGTCAGAAATCAATAAATGGTAGCTATTAAGTTTTCAATTTGTCTAATCAGAAAATATTAATTTACTTTGGAAAACTGATCACCCACCACGAACTTGAATTACAGCGTGATTTCAGCACACACAGAAACAAATTCCCATCTTCTAAATTTTCTGTGCCAATAAGTAAATAATCAATCAATCAATAAATAAATTCACCTGTGCCACATCGAAATCTCGCTCCCTCATATAGGAAAGACTTGGCAATCAAGGCATTGACAATGACTTTCCTTTTTGACTATGAGTCCATTAGGTTATAAGTTAGAATCCCATTTATTTTCACTGAGTTTCTTTGCAGAATATCCAGCATGTATTAAGGACTTCGGTAATCTCTTATTTTTCAAAATAAGCAGAAAACTTTTCAGCCAATGGAGAGAAAAAAACACTTTGACTCTCTTCCTGGAGTTGCCACATAGCATTTATTAATAGCTCTGTAAACAGGCTTGAACATAGTATCAGCTGGCCGCTCAAGATATTACAAAAGTTTATGAGAAGTTGCTCAGGAAAAACAAGATAGAGTCATTAGAAATCTGATACTGGTCAATAGTGCCTTTATCCCAAGTCTCCATAAATCACAAACAAATGAAACTTCTATTGTGATCACTGTTCCAGATCTAAAGGATCTCCCTCTCCCCTTTAGTAGAAATTAAATAACATTTTTAAAAGCCCCAGATTTTTTTCTCTACTGATACAGAGGCTAATTACAAAATTTCCCAAGAGGTAATAAATATCAAACTCTAATCAACGGATGTGACAGACAATAAATAAGAAGCACATAACTTTGATTCTCTATTTAGGGCACATGTTTATCTTTAATTAGCCCCAACCTGAGAATGGAATAACTGTTGTTATCTGTTATATTTATTATTTATTTCTAGAGTGACACCACATTTTTATCTTGCCCAGAACAGTCGAAGTTTAAGCTGCTGTCCCTGCTTAATTATTAATTGCTCTCCTTTTACTTCCCAACGTGTTTTGGTATTGATAGTAAATGATAAGGACTTCACTTGCTTTAAATTTTTTTTTTAAAGATTTTATTTATTTACTTGACAGAGAGAGAGACAGCCAGCGAGAGAGGGAACACAAGCAGGGGGAGTGGGAGAGGAAGAAGCAGGCTCCCAGCGGAGGAGCCTGATGTGGGGCTCGATCCCAGAACACCGGGATCACACCCTGAGTCGAAGGCAGACGCTTAACGACTGAGCCACCCAGGCGCCCCCACTTGCTTTAAATTTTATTTTATAAAAAAAATAGATTCGAGAAAGCCATTAGAACAAAGGTGAAAGACAAGAGTTAACTGTGGCTAGTGAGAAGAAGAAAAGATTGGATTAATATTAGAAATCAAAGATGAAGGGGTGCCTGGGTGGCTCAGTCAGTTAAGTGTCTGCCTTGAGCTCAAGTCATCTTCTCAAGGTCCTGGGATTGAGCCCCTGTCAGGCTCCCCTTCGCTCTCAGCGAAGGCGGCAATGTTCCTGTGGCTTATTTCGCAGCAAATACTTATTAAAGCCTGTTTTCTGCCAGGTACATGGTAACATCAAAAAACCACTCGATAGGGGCGCCTGGGTGGCACAGTGGTTGGGCGTCTGCCTTCGGCTCAGGGCGTGATCCCGGCGTTATGGGATCGAGCCCCACATCAGGCTCTTCTGCTATGAGCCTGCTTCTTCCTCTCCCACTCCCCCTGCTTGTGTTCCCTCTCTCGCTGGCTGTCTCTATCTCTGTCGAATGAATAAATAAATAAAATCTTTAAAAAAAAAAAAAAAAAAAAGGGAGAGATCAAAGGATGAGGATAATTACTGTAATTGAACATAAAACTTAGTTCTAAGCTTCCTGACAGCCAAGTCAAAAAGGGAAAATAAAACTAGTTACATATCTCTTGTTATGCAATAGAGAGAAGAAACTCAGTTTTTTCAGCAGAGACAAACATTCCTAGTACTAAACTCTAACAGAAACTTATCTCACTGGTCTTCCTCTAAGGATCATCAGACAATGGTTAGGGACTTCAACAATAAAGTTTCAAAAGATACAGTGATATTCTCTGACAGGTGGCTTCTCATTTCAACCCAATGGTGTTTTCTAAAAAAAGAAGAAAAAAAACCTAAACTTTTTCTAAAAGGAAAGGCAGCATAATCCCGTTTTATAGTTTTCTGGGAGTCTGACCTGATTCAAATTAACCTAATGTGTTAATTTTCAAAAACTGCCAACTGATAATTTTTAAAAATATTTTTTATTTATTAATCATCAAATAACTTTGAATATGAACCAAAACACTGTTAGGGACCTGACCCTTGTTCTCCAGAATCTGTGATCTGATTTGGGGAGAGCCCTAGAGTAATTGTAGTTCTTAACTGAGGTGCTTTTCTGCACCTCTGGACGGAGCATCTGGCGATGTCTAAAGACATTTGTGATCATCACAACTTGGTTAGGGTAGGAAAGTGGATGCTCCTGGCATCTAGCGGGTGGAGGCTAGGGATGCTGCTAAACTTCCTTTAATGCACAGGACAGTCCCCCCACAACAAAGAATTATCCTGCCTGAAATGTCAACAATTCTGAGGTTAAGAAACCCTGCCTCGGGGTACTGTCACTAGAAGAGAGCATCATTTCTAGCTGGGGTAAAAAGAAACTTCCTGGAGGAGCAGTCCTTGAGCTAGGTTCTCCCACACTATCCCAGTGGAGCTGGAGAATGCCTCCCCCCCAGGCTCAAGAAATGGTGGGAATAGAAAAAGGCAGGTGAGGAGAAGCAAGGCATACTGTAGGGATGCCGCCCAAAAAGGGAATTGTGGGTAAACTAATTGAGCTAGAAAAGAAGGAGCACCTATGTGAAGCAATAAGAGAGAAAGCCAGAGAGTACACGTGACTTTAGGGCAAAGAGTTTCTGCTCTGATGTTATGCTCCAAGATCCCTAAACATTGCTAGTGTTTTTTTTTTTTAAAACCACACAAATCAAAAACAGCATAAACTTTTATGTTCACAAAGATCATCTTTGAATACCGGCTTGTGCTGCATATATATGGAGAGACACATATTTTTTCCCACTCCCCTACATCATTTTTCACCACTTACATAGTAGGGATTCCTTGGAACTCAGTTTTATGTCACATTAAATTTTAAAAAATGTGTGCCTACTTAAAAATACAACCTATCAAGGCACAGAAAATTCTGAACCACTGGTGTAATTAATAGAACATTGTAGGAATCACCATTAAGAAATATTATTCTGACCTAGTTTGCCGTGTCACGCTGCAGATTGTCCTTTTCTTGAATCATGGAATGCTTTGCGAGAAAGGACTACAAAGCTGGGTCCCTCGGTATTAGCCATCTCACCCCTCAAATTTCAGCCAGAAGTGGGACAAAACCCTCCTCACATGTTGACATGTTTACTTCTGGCGTAGGAAAATATTGCTGTTGCCCAATTCGGTTTTCCAGCCCATTCAGTTGCCTGGAAACATATGTTTTATTCTTTCCTTTGATGATTTACAAATAAATTAGCATGATCCACTAAGGTCTGCCAACATACATGCGTTACTGGAGAAATCTGAGATGTTGAAAAATGGTTGTAATTTATTGTATCCCGATACTTTCTTCTTAAGGACCAAATAAATAGCATCAGTTAGTTTATATACCTGACATATTTATTGCAGAATTCCCACTGAGCACTTCCCATTGTCATGTGTTCTCACACATTGTTTTCACAAATTGTGTTTTGAAAGAAGTCGAGGGAAACTCGGGCCAGAGAAACAAGATGTTATCTTTTGGAAAGGATGAGCCCACTCTAATGGAAGAGGATAATCCATTCAGAGGTTTGCAAAGCCAATGTCCTCCAGCGAGTGTGATAAATCCACAGGATCTGAATCCAGGATTTTGCGCTGGGACCTTGAAGTCAGCAGGAACAATTTAGTAGTGCTCCAGATAAACACAGTGTATCATTATTATTATTGGAATAGCATGAACATCTGTTAGGTCCATTTTGTCCTATTTCCTTAATGCAATTGCATTCACCAAACACAGTTCTAATTATGTCTATCACAAACGGATCTAAGATGAGTGCATAATGCTAAAGCTGCTCCTTGATCATCTTTGTGTTTGAAACCAGATTTTAAAAAGAGAGAAATTCACCTGCTCATCTCTGGGTCACATGCTTGGAGGACCCCCCATAGAGACACTAGTTCTCTCCGAAACTCCATCAACGAGATCATTTTCAAAAGACGAGAATATTTGAAACAGCTGGCCTTCTTCACTTTCAGATAAATGTTGTATGTGCTTTAGGTACTTTGGTGGGGGGCAAGAGGAATCTAAATATTATTTTCTAAGAAATTCTTCATCATCTCCTTTTCCTAACTCAATATGGTACCTTCCTAGGTGTCATTCAGTTCACCTAGGATATTAAGACAATTTTTCTCCAGGTTGAAACAGCAGTTTGCAGCAGGTTACAGCTGCAAGGGACTTCAAAGAACATCTAGTTCTACCCCTCATTTTTCAGATAAAACATTATATGACTTGCCCCAGATTACCTGGCTAGTTAGTGGCACAGCTCTCGCTAAGGCCCAGCCTATGGGAGGGGAGATCTGTCTCTGTAACTGCATTCATTCATTTACACTTACTGAGTGCATATCACAGCCCCAGTAATCGAACAGGAGACACACAGTCCTTGCTCTCAGCGTGCTCTGTCTTGTTATGCCATAGGACTTGGTCACAATCAAAGCAGGATAAGGATGTTCTGCTACAAGAAGTATCTTTGTACCCACCCTCCCTTATACCAGGTCTGAGAATTCCCTTCAGTTCTTCCCTAAGGTAATCAGGGAGACCAAAGGCCATTTCTTTAAGTTTTAGAGAGAGGGACTCTGGTGGGCCTATAAATAATTAGCTAATCTCCATATTGTTAAAACTAGAAAAGCATCATTATAACTTACAGAGGACCCGACCTACAGAGGTGCCTCACACACTGACAGCATTGTTTTTGCTTGAAGTAGTCAGTGATGCCTCCCAGAGGTTTCTCAGCCAGGATACCCCAAGGGGGAGCTCTTCTGGTTTGGAAGTGAGCTGCAGTGAGTGGCCAATCAAACCCAAAGCACAAGGAGCCTTTCAGAGTCGCACTTAGTAGCATAGTCAAAGGAAGATAACCAGAAAGCCACACAGAAACCGTTAATCCTCTCCTCCCTGTGTTTTTGTTGCCTCTTTAAAGCTGATGAAATCCTGACAGTATTGGGGGCGGGGGGAGTGTTACACAATGTGCAAACCTCACAGACGTTTACCAAAGATCAAGTTCCAAGATGTAAAACAACATAAAACAAAGATTTTCTCCTAATTTGACTCCCAGCGGACCTGAAAAGCATTTCAAACGTGTCCAGTGAGGCATTAAAAATAATGATCCCGGAGAGTCATCACTCCCTTGGTTGTTTTAATATATTTTTGTCTACAAACAAGAGAAGTTTTCTAAACTGCTCCCTTGGCTTCCTTTGAAAGGTCTCTAGAACAAAAGTACTTTGGGTGACCCCAGGATACCTGGCAACAGTAACCAAGGATGTGGATGAGGCTGAGAAAGATAAAAACAAGACGATGCACTTTGTGACGTCAGACCTAAAATATTGTATACTTAAAACAGAAGAAAATGCTGAAGCTTAGAAACAAAGAATAATGCCATCAGGAAAATTAGCAAGCTTATTGAAGAGAATGTTAAATAAGATTTCTCAAAGTGTGTGCTCCCCAGATAGCCCTGGGGGGTGGCTTCTTCATGTAATTAGAATTGGCTTTCCTCCTTCTCGTAATAATAGTTGTTGTTGTTGTTATTATTATTATTAGGCATCATTTACTGAGTGGCTGGGCTCTCTCATACATTCTCGCTACTTCTGATAACAACTGTTTTAATGAACGGTTATGATCACCGTTTCTGAGACGAGGAAACTGAAGCTGGGAGGTTTGAACTGTTAACCTCAGAGACCATAGTCAGAGCAGCAGTCATCGCTCTATACGGCCGAGGCGTCAGAAGTCTGGAAGGAAGTGAAGTAGGTCAACGTTGGGGATCCACTTCCACAGCAGCCCTTGGCGTCGCTTATTCTCAGGATCAGACTTAACCGTCTATAATGGTCCAGCCCAGTTATGACAAGATCCGTAGGCCAAAGTAAAATGAAATGGCTCTTGCCACAGAATCTGTTTCAACCACACAGTGTCAACTGAAGGCCGACCCACCCACTTCCTGTTTGTACCAAATTCTGGCATACCCTCCTTCATACAATGGCTATGTCCCTGAAATTAATTTTTTTTTTTTTTTTTGTTAAATACAGTGAATAACAGTGACAATGCACTGTGGGGGAGTTACAGACTTTGCTATTTCAAGGAATCCCAAGGTGATTTTTCCCCCTTCTGAATGATTCCCCTCTCTCTCTATCATTCTCTACCTCTCTTGAAACCTGAATTGTCAAATGCCAGGATGGAATAGAGAGGAGAGATGGAATGTACGAGCACAACAATATTGCGTCTAAATAAAGCAGGAAGAAGTTCTGTTGAAGGGTCCGCTCAGGTTTTCAACAAGTTGGCTCTCAAAAGATCTCTGAGCTAGGCCATTTTTGATGGTCACAGGAAGAAGAAAATGCATCTTTATAAACCCAAAGCCTGGTGTATGCATAGATGTTCACACGTGCACACACACATTCCTGGTGTTTACTGAGCTGAGCCTTTCTCACTTTGACTTCTCCCCACAAGAACAACTTCTGTTTACATATCTCTCCCTTCCTCATCCCCACTCACACAAACAATCCTGAAATTGGCAGCTAAAGGAATGTTGCCAATTTTAAAAAGAAAATGGCTTCATACGGGCAAAGTGGCACCTTCCAGTTACATGAAAAGACAGGACTCCTTCAAGGTTGACTTTCTGGGCTTCTCAAACAGTTGGTAGGAGAGAGGGGTTAAATATCCGTGGCAGAGTCATGTGCCCCAAAGCTGAGACAGCTCTGGCTGGCTGAGTGCCTTAGGAAGACAGCCATGGATCCTCAGGTATTTGGGATCACAACTCTTCTCAGAAATGCATCTTGGTACCAGTTTCCCCTTTATCTCTGGCAAAGAGCACTGTGAACGTGAACTGAAGACTGTGGGTAGAACTTGGAGCCGGCTGCTAGAAGATGCCCCACCCTGCTTGGGTCCAACCCGAAAAAGCAAGAACAGCCCTCTCAGCCTACGCTATGCTTCAGGGGCAAGAAGCTTACCCACTTGGCTGAGTTTCTTGTTTGCGGGGTTTTTTGTAACCCTTCAGGATTCACAAGTGAAGCTCTGAGGCTTATGACGGGGGCAATCCTGCCACTTGGGTCATTTGGCTTCTTTGAAGAGTGGGCAGGTCTTGGCAGGCTAGCCATGGCACAAGGATAATAATAATAATAACCACCTTTTATTGCGTGTTTGTTGAATGACTGGCACTGTGATACATGTTATCTTAGATTATTTCATTTTATCCTTATAGAAACTCTGGGAGAAAAGTCATATAAACATCCCCATTGTATATATGAGGCATAGAGAGCTTGTCATTTGTCCTAAGTCCCACAGATAGAAAATGACAGGCTCCCTCCAAACTCTGCCAGTATATTCCCATTGGCCAAATCCTCCCAGAAGTGGAAGGCAAGGGAGCCCGTCGAGGCAATCTATATAGGTCAGCTTCTGGCAGCCCAGAGCAGGGTGAAGAAAGGCAGAGATGGACTTGGAGGGGGTTTGTAGCTCTGAAAATGACTTTATCCTAACCTTTGCTTGCTTGATATTTAGCTGGCTATATAATTATGGATTGGAAATCATTTTCTCTTGGAATTTTGAAGACATCGCTCTTTGCCTTTTAGCTTCCAGCATTACTTTTGAGAATGCAAAGCCGTTCTGATTTCTGAGCCCATATATGAATTAGCTTTTTCTTCCTGGAAGTTCATAGGATCTTCGGGAGTCCCCTGAACTGCACGATTCAATTCCCAATAATCCTTGTTAAAAAGAATTGATCTATTAAATAAATTGTCCCAACGACTATTTTGGAAGGACAATTTATAGAGACAGAAAAAGGAATTACCTATCCATTTTTGGAGAAATCACTTCTCCCTTAAGCAACATTTAGAGCCCAACCTAATAGAGGTATTGAATTTTTTAAAATCTGTTTATAATACACTTTCTGGGAAAATCACATTAAACATGGGAAGAAAAAAAATCATGATAGTGGGAGTATCCAAAATTATAGTATTTCTATTCAGCATCTAAAAATGTCTGTTATCCTAACCTCACGCGAAATTGCTGTTGAATAAGATCAACTTAGGTTAGCACTAAACAGCGTGTGTCTTTTCAATAACTTGGGGCCACAGACTCTTCGAAAAGCAGACTTAAAAAACATTTCTCTTAGAAAAATTACATGCTTTATTTTTAATGAGCTTATTATTTTACATGACGGTATCATAACTGGGAGATTACCCTGTTGTAGAAACCAGCATCCAATAAGTTGTTGCCCCAGCACAGAACAACGGGTGACAGAAACTCTTTTGTGGGTTGTAGTCTCCTGATGGAGCCAAAGTTGGTTGGCCTGATATGATGTCCATAGTCTGTTGAGCGCCAAAGTTGAGGCTGGCCTTGGGCCACAACCTAGGCTACCCTGTCCGTAAGACCTGCTTCCATCAACCCAAGGCTGCACTGACTTCTGGTTTTTTTAACAATAGAAATGAAACCGCCATAGGGAAGAGAAAGAACAATGGTGTTTTGACAAATGGAACAAAGATACAGCTTGACTGACAATTCAGGTCAGAAAGAAAATGAAGGCACAGGAAGACTGATGTTGGTCTGCCTTCTTGCCAAGAAGCAAACACTCTGTGGGAGGTTTCTACTGACATAACAAACTGGCTCAAAGGTAGCCATGTGGATTCAGCAATTTTGTCGGATGTTTTCTGGCAAAAGGGCACATTTTCTAGGACTTCAAATATAATTAGAGTAATATTACACAATTAACACATATGGGGTGCCTGGGTGGCTCAGTCGGTTAAGCGTCTGCCTTCAGCTCAGGTCATGATCCCAGAGTCCAGGGATCGAGCCCTGCGTTTGTCGGGCTCCCTGCTCATCGAGGAGCCTGCTTCTCCTTCTCCCTCTGGCCTTCCCCCCTGCTCGTGTGTTCTCTCTCACTCTGCTCTCTCTCTCAAAAAAATAAATAAAATCTTTTAAAAAAATTAACACATATAGCCAAAGTATCTTAGAAACCAAAGGAAGAAACAGTGAGAGCTTGCGAGACTCCCTGAAAAATGTTATTGTCCCGTTGGAGATCTGCTAGAATAGTTCAGATAGAGCTCTGGCCTGGGGAAGGGGCTAGGCTAAGAAACCTTTAGTTACCCTTTCTAAACTTGCAGTCCTCTAAAAATGGAAATTAGGAAGCATTCATTCATGACCTTGAAAAAAAATGTTTATAAAAGTGTATTATAATGTATCAGTAAAACGAGCTGGGAAGAGGGTTTATGTGAAAGTTCATGTGAGAAACACAGCTATTAGCACGCATGCCATTCCCCACCTTGACCCCAGCAGGAANNNTGTAAATTGTAACATATGGAATGTAAGCGTCTGTTGAGATGTTTCATAAATCTGCCTGGCAATGAGCATCACGAGGCCCTGTGTGAGAACGGGCCCCGGAAAGGGAGAGATGGTGAATGTCACATGGAACTTTAAGCTGTTAATCGGCCCCGAATCTGACCATCAAAAATTTGCAGACAATGTTCTTTAACAATATTGACTACTTTCTGACAAGGTGACACTTCTTTATGGGACCCAGCCCAGGAATAAGTAATATGTCCATCCATTCATTCAAGAAATGTCTATGGAGAGCCTGTAACGTGGCAGGCAGTGTGCTAGACACTGCAAGGACAGTGGAGAACAAGAAAGACACTGCCTTCTGCCATATAACCCACAGCATGTAGAAAAACAGATGTTGAACAAATAATAACAAAAATAATTTATAATGACAACTTGGATAAATGCTAGAAAGGAGAATACTAGCTTATACTAATAGTACAGGCACTCTTCCAAACTCCCTGCATGGATTATCTCATTTAATCCTCATAAAATCCACAGCAGAAGGTGCTATTATTAGCCCCATTTTAAAGACAGAGAAATAAAGGTGTGAAGGTCTGCCTGTCTTGCTCAAGGCCACACAGCTAATGAGTGGTGGGCTCAGAATATAGCGTCAAGCAGTGTGAGTCCAGGCCCCGAGTTCCTGACTCTGCCACTCTTTTATGACCTGAGTGGGGAAAGACCATTGATTTAGATTTCCAGGTTAAAGAAAATGTCTTTCAAGGTATGATTTTAGGCCAAGCCCCAGGATAAGTAGGAATAATTCGGGCAAAAGAAGGTAACAGGAGTATTCCAAAATTGAGACAATAGCATGTCCAAAGGTCCTGAGGCAGAAGGAGTTGGCTTTGGAGGCTGGTGTGACTGGAGCATGGGGAGTGAAGGCAAAGCTAGAGAGTAGGCAAGGGTCAGAGCAGGTGGGACCTTGTAAATCCTACTAAGAATTTTGAGCTAAATCCTGAGCAGAGTGGGAGCTCCTGAAAGACCGGACTTCGTCTGGGGCACAGTGGAGTTGCTCCAAGCACAGCTTCTATAGCTGGGAGAGGAGAGGCGTTCTCCCCGTGGAGGCTGGAGGCTGCTGCTGAGCTAGCAACCCTCCTTCCCACCGTCTTCTGTAGAAGAAAGAGGATTCTACATAGTTCTGTTCTTACCAGACTTCTGTCTTCTGCTGCAGTTAGAAGATGGTGGAGTCGGGGGCGCCTGGGTGGTGCAGTTGTTAAGCGTCTGCCTTCGGCTCAGGGCGTGATCCCAGCATTGTGGGATCGAGCCCCACATCAGGCTCCTCTGCTGGGAGCCTGCTTCTTCCTCTCCCACGCCCCCTGCTTGTGTTCCCTCTCTCGCTGGCTGTCTCTCTCTGTCAAATAAATAGATAAAATCTTAAAAAAAAAAAAAAAAAAAAGAAGATGGTGGAGTCAAGAAAAGACTGGTGCTATGGACTGAATGCTTGTGTCCCCCTCCCTCAAATTCATATGTTGAAACCTTGATCCCGAGTGTGATGGTATTAGCAGGTGGGGACTTTGGGAGGTAATCAGGTCATGAGGGGAGAGCTCTCCCAGATGGGATTAGTGCCCTTATAAGACACAGAGAACTAGCTCCCTATGAGGATACAATGAGAAGTTGGCCATTTGCAAGCTGGAAGAGGGCTCTCCCAGAATCTGACCATGCTGGCACCCTGATCTCACACTTCCAGCCTCCAGAATTGTGAGAAATTTCTGTTGTTTATAAGCCACGCACTGTATGGTAATTAGTGATAGCAGCCCAGACGGATTAAGATAACTGGCAGGCCAAAAATTCATTCAGCACTGCTTCGTATTAAGCTCAAGCCCCAGCATTAATTTTGGCATTGCCCAAACTGTGGGAATTAAGATTAAGAAAATGATTCCCCCCAGATTTCCATGTTAAAAACAGCAGCATTTCCTTACACTCTTGAGACAGATATTCTATTATTCTGGAGTGTTGTTGGTTTTTTTTAATCAATTCTTTCATTTATTCACTCATCAAAGATTTGCATACCTATTGTGTGGCAGAAATGAAAGATAGAAAAGCAAGGAAGACCCAAGTCCCTTTGGGAGGCAGAATAATGGCATCCCCAAAATGTCCACATCCTAATCCCTGTAGCCTGTGAACACATTACATTATATAGCAAAAGAGACTTCACAGATGTGTGTAAGTTAAGGCTCTTGAGATGGGGAGATCATCCTGGATCACCCGGCTGGGCCCAATGTGATCAGACGAGTCCATTTAAGAGTGAACGAGGGAGGCAGGAGGGTCAGAGTCAGAGAGGGAGATGGAAGGACCGAAGCAGAGTGAGCAATGCCACTTCTGGCTTGGGCCACAAGCCAAGGAAGGAGCGCAGCCTCCGGAGGCTGGGAAAGGTGAGGACTGGATCCTCCCCTAGACCTGCCAGAAAGGAACGCAGCCCTGCCAGTACTTTGGTTTTAGCCCAATAAGACCCACTTGGATCTCCTGATCCTCATAAGATAATAAATTTGTATTGTTTCAGATCACTAAATTTGTGATCATCTTTACTCCAGCATTAGGGGAAAAATGCGCTCCCCACAGGACAGACATCTTTAATCCCTTAGTTTCCCACCAGGGCGCACGGTCTTTCTCAACCCAGCAGTCCAGGCAGCGACTCCCAGGCAGTGAGATGCAACTCACTTTGCATCCTGCGGGGGCTGTGCAACAACTTACACCTGAGTGTGACCTCGCTGGCGTCGCTGTATCTGTAAATATTAATTACATGGATATTTCTTAATAATGCTTCTAGATTTGGGTTCCTAAGTTGGTTCTGCCCTGCGATTGCTGTGTCTCCTCGGGCAAATTACATACATCCCCAGGCTTCAATTTCTTTATCTTTAAGATGATACTATCTACCTCCAAGATTGTGAAGCATCAGTGACTCGGGTATTAAAGCATGAAAAACCATGCCTGGCACACAGAAAGTGCTCATATTTTAACAATGATGATGCCTGTGATTATTATCCCTTACCGCATTTAACACGAGGTTTAAAAGTCCTTTGGGGGCCTTCTGTCTACAGCATGGGACACACACTGGACAGGCAAGAGTGGGTGCAAGTGGACAGGATCTAACTGCGAGAAGACCGAATCTCCCATCCTATCCCACTGAAGGTGAAGATGGTCGAAATGGAAAAAGTGGGTGGACTTGACAATATCGCAGAAGTAAAATCAACAGGCTTGTCAGGGAATTGCCTATGGGGGTAAAGATGTGTCAAGGATGACAAAGTACGAAACCTTATGATGACATGCTAATTACAGCATGAAATAAATCCTTATTTTGCTTGTGGGCTCTCCTGCCCCCTATCTTTTCCTAGTGTGGTACTCCCCTTTCTTTCCTTAACAAAGAAACACATAAAAATTAAAAAAAAAAAAACCAACCCAAGAGCCAAAAGAGGCACCAGGCATTGAAGCATAAACTACTTGTCACCATGTAACAAAAAACCAGGAGGCTTCTTCTACCTGAATTTTGGCTTTTTGTTGCCACTATGTGAAAAAGGCATCATAATTGGGTGGAAAGTGGGAGTGTAAAACAACAGAGGAAGAAAAAATAAATAGAATTAGAATGCCTGAATTTATTTTTTATTTTTATTTTTTTTATTTTTTAATTTTTTAAAAGATTTTATTTATTTATTTGACAGAGAGAGACAGCCAACAAGAGAGGGAACACAAGCAGGGGGAGTGGGAGAGGAAGAAGCAGGCTCCTAGCAGAGGAGCCCGATGTGGGGCTTGATCCCAGAACACCGGGATCACGCCCTGAGCTGAAGGCAGACGCTTAACGAATGAGCCACCCAGTGCCCCTGAATTGACTTTTAGAAAAAAAAGAAAATGAATAGCATAAGAAAGTGGTTTTTAATTTTTAATGCCTGTAATGAAGTTGGGCTGGGGGTGTAGGCAGCAGGTGGAGAATAGAGAACGAGGCTCTTTGTGGCTGGGCTGGGTGTGGGATGGGGCCAGGGACTGACTGATGGGGAAGAGGGAAACATTCTGGGGATAAGAGTCAGGAGACACGGTTTCCAGGCCCCGTCTTGGCACCAGTGAGTATTTGAACACGGAGCTTACCCACAAGGATTCCACGAGATAGCTCTTGTGTTTATGGGTTCTGTAAAGTTCCAGGGAGCCAAAGGGAGGTCTACAGTCCTCAGGAGGGGCCCATCTCTCTGGCATGTGAGTATCTCACGGGCCTCGCTGGCTAGAGGGTAGCTAAAGGGAGCCACCTTCCCCCAAAAGGACCTTCATGCCCTTCTGCCTCTGTCCTCCCAGAGTGACTCCTGTTAAAGGTGAATGTTTCTGAGCTGGCCCACCAGGAATTGCTGAACGGTGGAGTTTATTTTTGCATGAAACAAAATACCTATTTTTTTTTTTCCTTCTGCCATGATGTGGCTGTGTTTAGCAGAAGAAAGGCAGGAAAGGCACTCTTCGAAATTGTAGCAAGCATTTGAGCAGATTGAATTTAATTTTGGATACAAACGTGGAGGAAAGTCTCCCTTGGCTCCTGCTCCTTGCTCAGTGAGGCACAATGTGACGCTCCATTGAGAGGCCTGCTGACCTAAGCCAGCGCCAGCTGTTAATGACAAAGGGCGGGGGCAAGGCACAGCGGGCTGAGTCCAAGCAGGGATGCCCTTCCCCAGGATGCTTCCAGAGACTCTGCCCAGCTCCACCGTGCATGGTGGGACAGAGGGCAAGAACCTAAAAGCTGCTCAAGTCCCAGCCTGGCCACAAACATGCTGCATGGCCTTTCCCCACAGCTTAGGTTTGGTTTTCCTGGTCCAGGAGATAAAGGGACTGGAATAGATGAGCTATACGGTCTTTTCATTCTGACGTTTAAGGGTTCTGGCCTGTTGGAACACGTACAGATGCTGGAGAGGAACACCAGCCAAAAGCGTAGGATAAAATTTAGCACAAGTATTTGGGAGGGCATTAGCTTTCGAATGTTTTCATGGGCATACCCTTTGGCTTATAAGTGTCAATTCTTGGGATTTATCCTGTGGAAATACCAACAAAAGTATGCAAACATGGATGTTTATAACTGCAAAATAGCAACGATAACTTATGGGACCACTAGTAGGGAAGGGGCTAAATAAATCTACACAACCGTAATAAAGAATAAAAAATATATAATATTTTATAGTAATATATAATAAAAATATCCAAAATATAACTTTAAATGAAAAAATTAAATTGAGTAGAATATATGCAGCATGATTATGTTTTTTCTGAAATGAAATCCAGATATGTGTAATATGTATTATATTAATTATATATGCATATGCATAGAGAAAAGGTTGAGAAGTTTCCACACCAAAAATAATAGGGGTTTGCTCTGTGGTTGCACAGTTCAGTATGGTAGCTGCCTGTAACTACTGAGTACTCACAGTGTGGCTGGTGTGACTGAGGAACTGGTTTAAAAATTTTATTTAATTTTAATTACTTCATGTTTAATTTAAAACCGGTCCTTCAACTGTATGTTTTAGGAAATCTAAATACAGAGCAAGTATTTTCAATGAAAATATAGCATCCAAATTTAGATGTATTGTATGTGTAAAATACACATCAGATTCAGAAGGCTCAGTACCAAAAAGTGGTAAATATCTCAATAATAATTTTCTATTTTATGAATAATTTAATAATATTGATTACATATTGAAGTAAAAGTATTTGGGATACTTTACATTAAATACATACATAATTAAAATTAATTTCACCTGTTCCCTTTTTACTTTTTTTAACGTGGCTACTAGAAAACTTTAAATTACGTATATGGGCTCACATCATATTCCTTCCGGTACTGCTACTTTCGGGAGTGGGATAGAGAAGAGGCTAGACTAACTTTTTATTTATATACTTTCATATTGTTTGATTTTATTACAGTAAGCCTGGATTACTTTCATAATTTATGAGGAATAAAGACCTTTAAAATGTGAAAATAAAAAGTTCATTTCTAGGATATATTTTGATATATAAAGAAAATATTTGAGAAAACACTCCCTCTAATTTGTTTCTTTTGGGATGGTGTGTCAGGGTCTGAAATAAATGTTTTGCCATCAGGTTATTATAAAATGGAACTCTCATTGTGGTGCCTCTGTGATTTACCAGCATCTTCTAATTGCTTGACCCTTTCTTGGATGACTGTTATCCCCAACAATGATCCTTCTGCCTGACAACCATCCCAGCTGTGTTGGAAGGGGATTGTTTCTCAGAGAGTAGGAGTTAAGCCCACGAGAGTTAGGGAAAAAAAGGGAAATAATCCTTAAAGAAATCTCCTCTCTTCTCTCCAGCTCCCTCCTTCTCCTGTATCAAGATTCCCCAAAGCTTTGGAGATCTATAGTCTTGGGCTGAACTTCCTACCTCGCTAAATGACAAGGCCAGGATGTTAATGTTCCCCACACAGACACGTCTGCATTATACATAAAGATGTCTGTGTTACACATAAACACATTATGGCTGTAACAATATCACTTTCAAAGGAGCGCTAATCCGCTGAAGTCATCGAGTCAGAAAACATTTGTTTCTCCATGTCTTGTGTCTGAGCTGTGTGTGAGAGAGGAGGTAAGAAGGAGGAACAGAGGAAGAATGGACGGAAGGAAGAAGGAGAGAGAATGCTCTTTATAAAACCCTGCTTCGCAGAGACAGCTTTTCAAACTGTCCCTCTGGTTTCTTATTTGTTCGCTAGGGTGTCACTTCCTTACACAATTTTCTGTTTAAAAAGTTGATGATAATCTTTTCTATACAAACAGACAGATATACAGATGACCCAAGTCAACATTTTGGGTAGGAAGTTGTGGGGTTTGAATGGATGTCACAGGGTGACGAGTGGAGAAGAAAATCACTGGCAGTTCTCAAAGTTCAAAAATAGCTAACTCCATGCTCCCCTAAAACCCTGTATCTCCCATATCATAGCTCCTGTCCGCCGAGGTCATATTCGCCTATTTTTGTCTTTCTTGTTATCCCCAGCACCTAGCATAGAGTCTTGCAAATAGTAGACTCTTAATGAAAGTTTGTTGATTGGATGAGTGAAAGAATGAACAATAAATCAACAAACCTACCATTCAAGGGTCAGTCTTTTTTTTTTTTTTAAAGATTTTATCCATTTATTTGATACAGAGAGAGACAGCCAGTGAGACAGGGAACACAAGCAGGGGAAATGGGAGAGGAAGAAGCAGGCTCCCAGTGGAGAAGCCCGATGTGGGGCTCGATCCCAGGATTCCAGGATCACGCCCTGAGCCGAAGGCAGACGCTTAGTGACTGAGCCACCCAGGTGCCCCTCAAGGGTCAGACTTATCTAAAACATGAATGAAATCAGAATTTCATCTCAAAAGTGGACTTGTAAAATTTTCCATCTTATTTACACTATATTTATTAAATTCCTATAATGGGCTAAAATAAAAGGTGGCTAAACAAAGCCAGATTTTACACACATACACACGCATGCACACACATGCATGCCTGTGCTCATGCGTGCACACGGTCCCAGCCCTTATGAAGTTTACAACCTGGGGAGAGAGGGAAGGTAGGGATTAGGTATAAATACATAAAATTTAAAATCACAAATAATGGGGCGGTTGGGTGGCTCAGTCGGTTAAGCGTCTGCATTGGGCTCAGGTCATGATCCCAGGGTCCTGGGATGGAGCCCCATGCAGGGCTCCCTGCTCAGCAGAGAGCCTGCTTCTCCCTGTCCAACTGCTGCTCCCCCTGCCTATTCTCTCTCTCTCTCTCTGTGCCAAATAAATAAATAAATAAATAAATAAAATCTTAAAAAAAAATCACAAATAGTAATAAGTGTTCCCGAAGATATGATCAGGGATGATGGTAGAGAATAAAGCAAGGGGCTATGCCAATTTAGCCAAGCCAATTTTTCTCTTCTCTGAGAAAGTGACATTGAAGTCAAAGCATGGAGGATTGGGAGTCAACTATTAAATAAACAAATTTGGGGTGAGGGGGTACAGGAAGGAGGAAGAGCCTTCCACATACCAGGAGCAGTGCCTGCTGCTTCTCTGACTTACCACCCAAATGTGCTATGTAATTTGAATTTGACTTGATTCCTTTGGGTTTTAGGGCCCATGCTAATTTGTATGCCTGACTAGGGGTCAATGTCCTTTGGGACCCACATGCTCAGAGTATAAAGAGGGTGATTTCCCTTATTAGAAGGGCAATGTGATTACAAGGGGATGTTCTGGGAGTGGGCTGAGGTGTGGCTGGCAGTAGGCTGGTAAATTTCATTCACTTGTCTTCAAGGTTGTCTCATACTTCTTTACATTATCTTCTGCATTTCAGATCTGCTCTCACTATTCAATTTCTGTTTTCAATATTTTTTTGTTGACAGTAATTACATGGGATTCACAAAAGAGAATTCTTACTTTTCACTTTATACTCCTTGTCCCTTTTGAATATTTTAAAATATGAGTTTTTATAACTCATCATATAAGTTTTTATAACTTATCATATAAAACTAGTAAATACTATTGTGAACTATATATATAGTTCTGTTTAACATGCAATCCTATGACCATTGATGGGAATTAGTTTTCTTTTTTCCTCAGTGCAATTTGATTTAGAAAACTCATGAAAAAAGAAAAAGAAAATAAAATTCTCCATAACTTAATCATCTAGAGATTACCACTGATAATATCTTGTTATATTTCTTTCTCAATGCCTTTTTAAAAATAGGATCAGGGGTGCCTGGGTGGCACAGCGGTTGGGCGTCTGCCTTCGGCTCAGGCCGTGATCCCGGCGTTACGGGATCGAGCCCCACATCAGGCTCCTCCGCTATGAGCCTGCTTCTTCCTCTCCCACTCCCCCTGCTTGTGTTCCCTCTCTCGCTGGCTGTCTCTATCTCTGCTGAATAAATAAATAAAATCTTTTAAAAAAATAAATAAAAAATAGGATCAAATTCTACTTGTTAATTTATAACTGGCATTTAAAAACCTCAATATAGGTAGGCACCTTTCCATGACAATAAATGCTGAGCTTTTTTATGCATCTATTATAATTTAAGTCAACGGACATTTAGGTTGCAATTTTCACCACATAATTAACTTTTAACCCAAATTAAAAAAAAAAAATGTATCTATTTTAGAGAGAGAGCTGTGGGGAAGGAGGAGCAGAGGGAGAAGGAGAGAGAAACTGAAGCAGCCTTAATGAGTATAAACTAGATGTTTGAAAATGTTTGAAAAATCTAGACTGACCAAATCAAATTCAGAATTGTTTCCTAATGTCACTGAACAGTTTAAACAGCAAGTTTCACTCAGAATGCCCTTTCATTTTTTTTAAAGATTTATTTATTTATTTGAGAAAGAGCATGTGAGAGCGGGCACGTAGGGGGAGGGGCAGCGGGAGAGAGAGAGGGGAAGCAGACTCCTGGCTGAGCAGGAGCCCAGGCGGGGCTCCATCTCATGACCCTAAGATCATAACCTGAGCCAAAACCAAGAGTCAGAGGCTTAACTGATGGAGCTACCTAGGTACCCCACAAAATACCCTTTTATAAAATATCAACTTCTCAGAAGGTTGGTGGTGAGTGGTAGGGAGCAATGCCTCTGAAATCTATCTGGTGCTTTGTTTGAAGACTAGCTCACATCTGCTGTGTAGAGGGGGTGGGATGAGGGTAGGAGTGAGTACTGTTGGAGCCCACTGCTCTGATCACAACTGTTACTGTGTGACCAATATCTGTTACTGTGTGACCAACATGTCAGGCAAGTGAGGGGGGCGGGGCAAGAGGCAAAGTTCCAGGTGCTCAGAAGTGGGTAGGTTGGAGGAGTCTAGCCATCAGAAGCCCCACAAGCCAGGACTTGAAAAAAAGAGAACCTCAACCAGTTTCTTTCCAACAAAACAGAACATCAGCCAGGGCCGGATCATCTTCGCGCAAGATCAGCCTGTCTCAGGCCAGTGAATACACAAAGATCCGTTCCACCTTCAAACCTGACATTCCCCTTAGTTACCATCCTGTGATTTCCAAAAGACTATTTTCTGTTTCTTTTCGGCTATAGCAACCTGCTCTCTTAAATAGCTTCTTTATCTGGTAGGGCAATTACAGTCTGTGACTAACAGCTGTGGTTCATAAACATAGTTTCACTGTTTGGGTCAGTAGTTCTTAGCCTTTTCCGAAAGGCAACTCCCCCGGCTGATCTTGGCATTAAGAGAAGCACCTTTCCTCAGCACTCGGGTTGGTACTCAATCGTGCAGTTTACTGTTGGAGGGTTCTGTTTTCCCATTATAAAGGAGGTGACATTTTTATTAAGTTGCAAGTCCTGGCATCTAATACCAAACATATTTCCGGATGTTGGTTTTATTAGTGATTTTAACTTTTCCCATCGAGCTTTTCTTTATATTCCGAATGGTCTACAATAGGCATGTCTTTCTTTTAGCCGTAGAAAAAAATATTTTCTTTCAAAAAGTAATCCTTAACCAGGAAACTTTAAGGAGAAAATCTGCAAGATCTAGGGCTCGATGAAGAGTCCTCAGACCCAACATCAAAAAGCACAACCCGTAAAAAAAATTACAAATTACACTTCAAGAGAATTAAAAGCATTTGCTGTGTGAAAGACGATGTAAAAGGATGACAAGACAAGCTGTGGACTGGAAGAAAAATATTATTTGCCAACCATACATCTGACAAAGGATTTGTATCTAGGACATATAAAGAACGCTTGAATTTCAACAGTAAAAACAAACAACCAAATTAGAAAATGGGCAACCTATAAGAGACATGTCATAGAAGAGGGTATACAGATGGCAAATAAGCACAGGAAAAGATGTTCAACATTCCTAGCCATTAAAGAAATGCATTTACCATGGTGAGATGCCACCACACACCTATTAAGACAAATAAAGTAAAAAAATAGTGACAATGCCAATTGCTAACAGGGGATCAGAGAAAGCAGATCTCTCATACGTGGCTGGTGAGAACGTAAAATGGTACGGTGACTCTGGAGAAGAGTTTGGTTGTTTCTTCAAAACTAAACATAGACGTTCCAGGCGACCCAGCAATTTATCCCTGGGCGGTTATCACAGAGAAATGAAGGAAACTGAACAGGAGTATTCACAGCAGCTTTACCCGCAATAGCCCAGATCTGCAAAGCACCAAACTGCCCGTGAATAACTAGTTACACTGTGGTGCATCATACCATGAATCATCCTCAACAACAGCCAAAAAGCCAACTATTGATATGTGCAACGACCTGGAAGGACCTCACGGACATTATGCTGAGTTCAAAAAGCCAATCTCAAAAGGTCACACACTGTATGATTCCATTGATACCACATTCTTGAAATTATAGTGATGGAATTAGAGAGATGAGCAGTTGGTGGGAAGGAGGGGCATGAGTGTGACTATCAGGGTAGCACGAGGGAGATCTTTGTGGTGATGGAATGGTTCTGCATTTGTGTTGCCGTGGTGGTTACACATCCACACGTGTGATGAAATAGCGTGCACACACACACACACACACACACACACTGTACCAATGTCAGTTTCCTGGCTTTCTTATTGTAGTGTAGTTAAATAAGATGCATCGATAGAGGGAAATGATTAAGAGTATCCAGGACCATTCTGTGCTATCTTTGCAACTTTCTGTGAATCTGGAATTATTTCAAAATTAAAAAAATTTTTAAAGAAATTCATGCTTATTATCGAAAATTTAGAATATGCAGGAAAAAATATGAAGAATACGAGTTCTAGAAGTCATACCTTTTGGACGTATTTGTTTTAGAATGTTAGAATTATTGCTCAATTTTTGCTTGGAGATAAAACTCACTTAACATAAAACATTTTTACTTTTTTCAGCGTACAATTCAGTGGTGTTTTTAGTTTATTCATAGTATTGCATAACCGTCACCATTATACAATTCCAAACATTTTCATCAGCCAAAAAGAAACCTCACACCCATCAGGCCATTTTCCCTCCCGGCAGTAACTAAACTACTTTCCACACATTATATGATTCCATGAATATGAAGTATGCCTATGCATGGAGTCATACGACAGGGTACAACGGTCCTCTGTGACTGGCTTCTTTCCCCTAACGTAATGTTTTCAAGGTTCGTGCATGTAATAGCATGCATCAGTACTTCATTGCTTTTTGTGGTCGAATAATATTCCATTGCACGAATATATTTAATTTTAATTTTTGATACACTTTTTCTTTGTTCCCTTACTGCAGGTCTCTTTTACACTGGTCAGTTTAGTGAACTCTCTCCAGCCTGGACTGCTGACCTGTGACCTCCCATTATTCAAACCAGGCTGACATATGCGGGCATCTGGAGGCCCTCAGCTTCGTTCCCTCACTTCTCAGCATCACCTCCTGAAATCAAGATGCTTCATGAGATAGGTCAGTAACTGGGACCCAGAGGATCTATACAGGGGAGGATCTCCTTGTGGCCCATCAGTGGTGAATGGTGTCAGGGCAGAAGGGAGGGGAGACAGCCAGCCTGTCTATGGAGCAGCAGAGCAATTCTAATAGCCTCCTGGTCACAGGCTTGACTCACCTCTCTAGAATAAGGAGCACTAAATATTTTTCCCAAAGCAATGCTTTTCTAAGCTGTTTTGGAAACACAAACATTTTGCCTGAGTGTCCCTGCTCTCCGCATGGGGCTCCTGAGTCCAGAGCTTTCTGTCCCACAGTGCTGCAGTCACCAGCTTACCCACTACCAAACATCCTTTCCTTCTGTCACTGACGTCACAGCTGGGCTGATTGACGGTGCCCATAGTACCTTGGTGTCGTAGTGCACGTGAAGCCCATTTACTGAGCCCTTATGATGGTTAGGTCCCGGACTGAGCCCTTTGCAGTTATCATCTGACTTCGGGCTCAGAGCAATTCCATCAGACAGGAGCTGTTCTTATTCTTATGTTAAGATTCAGAGACAGAGGCGCACAGAGTTTTAGGGTCCAGTCCAAGGTCACATCCCCACTGAGTGGCTTGGTGAGGATAAAACCTCACAGGATCATCCAAGCGCACTGAGAGCCTAGGCTCGGGAGCCAGACTTCCTGGGCTCCAGTCCTGGCTCCTTGTTCATTTGCTGTTGGGATTTGCCTCCATTTTCCTATCTGTAAAATGGGATTAATAAAAATACCTACCTCATCGTGTTGTTGTGAAAATTAAATACATGAATCTGTTACAGCCTGACGGCTACGTGCCTGGCGCACGCTAAGGGCCATGTGAGCGATCACTGGTGTCGTGGTTGTTATTATTACACTGACTCTTAAAAATGGGACAGTGAGGCAGGAAAAAAAAACAAATGATCCAACCAGACACCATTTGCCTCATGAGATCTTTTCCTGGCCAAATGATAGAACACGTGCTGCTTCCAGGCTGCTGCTCCCACCCCAGGGCCTTTCAGCCACTAGCAAAGCCACACCAGCCATTTCCTGAGCCACATTCTTCAGGTTAGCAGTAAGCCGCTGTTCTGACAGGCAAGGGGGCTAGGGGGGAATAACTCTTTCCTATAAGAGCCGGCAATGGATTTCCTTTGAAGAGCCATATTATGTGTCACCCAGAATGTTGCCTTTTGTACATATTTGCTTAGGAGCATCCAGTGTTCATATTTTGTGTATCTCTATTTCCACAACACACCATGGACGATCAGTGCTACGGGAAATACAACCATTAGTGCCTTTAACTCTAATCAGATTAGAGAACCAATTCCAGGAACTCCAGAACCGATTCAGAAAGCTCCTCTTTAACCAAAGGATAATGTGAGACATTACCAGCCTCACAGTGATTGGATGCAAAGGTTAAGAGCCCTGCAGTTGAGTCTTTCTTCACTCCTCTAAATTGGTGATGGCTTCAGACCAGGCCAAAATTGGCTTCAGTTGGGAATCCCAGTCCCCTGTGAAGGTCTTCTCTTTGAGGGTCTCTAAGTTGGCTGAAGAAGGAAGATGGGCCTCTCCATCCAATGGGCTGAAACAGGTGGGCCTCCCTGAGCTCAGGGAGCTACAAAGAAAGGCCTTTTTGGGCAGAGGAAAAGAGTGCTACTGCTAGCATAGGACCATGGGCAGGGCTTATTGCTCTGAGTCCCTGACACAAACTCCAGGCTCTCATGGCCTTCAGGAAGGACAGGGTTTACAGCTGATCTAGTTTGGAAAGGAGAGGCCCTTTCCAGAATCCCTTAGTATAAGGAATGCCTGATTTGGGGGTGGGGGAGGGGGAGGTGGGGACACACACTTAGGACTGGTGTCCAAGAGAAGTGCCCTTAGAATCCCTCCCTGGGGGGGTGGGGGGTCATCTCTATAAAGAATCATAAGTCTTTAAGATTTTAGAAATTTATCTTGATGTGGTTTTATCAGCATTCCTATTCCATGTGTTAGTAGAAGGTACTAATCTCCATGGCAACGTCACCTAACTGAACTCTTTTACTTTATGATGAAGAAGCTGAAGCCCAGAGTCAAACAGCAATATAGTAAGAAAGGTCCAGAACCCAAGACCACAACCCTCAGTCTAGTTTCCCACGCTCTGAGCCACACTGCTAAAAGATGACTCTAAAAATGTCCTTCTACCTAGATCATTCCTCCTCTCTTACCAAACTGGTGGTCACCTCCCAGCAAATAATTCTATCCACAAACTATTCAGAGTACTCTGAAGCACGCCTCACCATGAACTAGAGCTCCTGCCGAGATGGGGAGGGAGAATTCAAGGTTGGTTTGAGAACGGAAGTGATGAAAAGGCTCAACAGAACAATCGTGCTGATTCAGAATGACTGGAGAGTGGTCTTCCTGATTATCTAGTGTTTCTGCTCATGTTTGTTGAATGAATATATTCAATATATAAGGCATTGAAATACAATATGAGCAGTGGTACTGAGTTTAATTCGGTCTTTCTTCCCCTAGTGTGTCAAGGTCATCATGGTGAGTATGGATTACGGTTCTGGAGAATTCAACCGATGGCGAACAGGGTTGGCAATCTTCCCTTCGGCAAATTTTTGGTAATTTGCTGACCCTGTTGTAGAAAGTGAGGGTGTTCAAGCTGACTGTTTTCTTTTTTAAAGAGTGAATCCCTTCATATCAGTCTGCTTATCTTTCACTTACCCTTTCCTTCATAATAATATCTTAAGGAATGTACACACACACGTCTAGTTATCTGAGACTTTGGTTGATTGGACCATAGTTAGCCACTGAATAGGACCATCGCACAGAGGATTATGTCTTAAACATTTCCCCTGAATTCTCTGTTAGCAAGATGGGAGACATGCCATGGGTCACTTGATCCTTTTTTCTCATTTAGAACATGAATCTTGAGGCCAAGAGGCAGAAAACAGTCCACTAACACAATTGGCAACTAGACACAAAACAATTCAGTGATGGGTTCAAAAAAATGACCTCAATTTTAAAAAATAATTTTTAAAAATTCAATGACCAATTAGTTACAGCTTAACTTGTTATGTATGTTTGAGCAGGCAGTGAATGGAACACAAAGAAGAGTACGCTGAGAAATATGTTCCATACGCTAAATAACAGAGGATTTTAGCGACACCTTTTTAAACTTATTGCTTGTCAACTTAAGCTGAATGTTTTAACATTTTTAAATAATTTTTCAAGTCACAAATCAAGATTTATCTATATTCAGGTAGATTCTGCTGGCTCGTGTCCAAAAGACTTGGTCCTCTTGAGGGTAGTATCCTTTGCTTTTCTTCGAGTACTTATTAAGACCTTTTACTTGTCATGAATTACGCCAAGTTTCGAGGCTACGAAGAAAGAAGACACAGCCCCTGTCCTATGGGGACTGACGTGGAGACTAAATGCTCAAACATTTTCTCACTGTCACCATCATTTTCCTTCTTAAATGCCATCAATCTGAGCTTCATAGACGATGCTCCTTACACATCCTATGGTTCTCCACGGGGTTTCTACACACTTGCTACTGAGTTCTCTTTAAGATGTATGTACACGTAGTTCAAATTAATCAACTTCTCAAAACTGCTGCTCCGCATTTTTTTTCTTTCTTTAACTTGTCCCCACCCCCCCACCCCACCCCCGTTCCTTCTTTGGCTCTAGCTAGCGATCTAAAATAACAAGGAACTAAACTGAGAAGGGTCTGCTTGTCTCAGGTGCACCACATGGGGCTCACTGGTAAGGGTTTTGTTATAGCTTTCTTTGCCAAGTTTGTTCTAGCCTATTTATCCCTAGATTGTTTTCTTTCATATTAATGAACCATTATTATTATCCACTGAAGCATTATTTGTAATAGTTAAGAAAAAAAACAGAAGTAACCTATATCTTCATCTGTAGGAAGGTAGTTAAATCAACTATGGCGTATCCATTTAATGGAACTCTCTTCATGCTTTAAAAAGAATGAAAGGTCTTGGGGATGCCTGGGTGGCTCAGTTGGCGGAGGGTCTGACTCTTGATTTCCTCTCAGGTCATGATTTTAGGGTTGTGGGATTGGGCTCTGTGCTCAGTGGTGAGTTGGCTTATCTCCCACTCTTTCTCCCTCACTCTCTGCCCCTCCCCCTGCTCACTTGCTCTCTCTAATATAAATAAATAAGTCTTTAAAAAAATAAAAAGAATGAGAGGTGTCTAAAAATGTTGAACACATAAAAGCAGAGTTTGGAATGGTGGTCATCAGAGGCTGGGGGTTGGAGGAAACGGGGAGATGTTCGTCAAAGGGTACAAAGGTTTTAGTAATGGCAGGATGAATAAATTCTGGAGATCTAATGGACAACATGGTGACTAGAGTTAACAGTTCTGTATTGCATTCTTGAAATTTGCTAAGAGAGTAGATCTTCTCACCACACCGGTAACTCTGCGAAGTGACTGATGTGTTAATTAGCTTGATTGTGGTAATCATTTCACAATGTACACATAAATCAAAACAACATGTGTTCAACACCTCAAATATATACAATTTTTATTTGTCAAGTAGACCTCAATAAAGCTGGGCAGGTGGAAATGAGAGGTCTGTATGAACAGGTATGTACGATACATTGTAAAATTTTACAAAGGCAAGTTATAGAACAATACGTGTTGTATGACCCCACTTTAAAAATACATATTGTGAATCAAGTGTCTCTGAATACACCCATACACATAGTATTTGAATGAAAAAAGTTTTAGGAGATAAACATTCACTTGACAGTGAGGAGCCTAGCAAGTGAGGCAGGTAAGGAGCAGATGAAGGAAGGAATGCACTTTCTGATTCTGCACTTTTCTATTGATTATTTTGACAATGAATAGATATACTTGTTCCAAGTTAATAAATAAAAAGGAGAATATAATATTTTCCTAGATATTTCAAAACTATATATTCTTCTAGACTGGCCTAGCTGTTGAGTTTTCACTTAGTTTGATAATACCGTTATCTCGTTTTTGATAGCTTCAGGGAATTAAGCCCCCAAACGGACAAGTGTGTGCCCCCCTTTCTTGTCTGCTGCTTCTCCAGGCTGGTATAATACAGAGTGTGTTTCATTCAGACTCATTGTACACCGTTCCCTGAAATCTTGGTCACGTGATAGGTGGACTTGTCCTGGAAAATCTATTCTCCAAGCCCTGAAAGGAAGTCAGAGTGGTATGATTTTCATCTCACAGATCAGGAAACTGAGGCATGGAAAGTTGACCAGGGCTGCCCAGGCCACATGAGAGGTTAAAAGTAATGGGATGTTGTGGAAAAGGTCTTGGGTTCAAAGCCCTGAGACCCAGGTCAAGTTCTTGACGTATTACATTTCCTTTAAGCAAAATTTTAACTCCCTGAACCCTAGTTTTCTTGTTGGTAAAATAAGGATTATAACGCCTGCCTCCCAGACTGGTATTATTACATGAGAGTATTTACATTTTTTTGCATATCGTAAAACACCATATATATCATAGAAGGACCAACAACCAGGAAGTTAGATATGAACAATCAGATCATTGTGGTTGCATATACAACTAGGCTTTTGTTTGTTTGATTTTCTTATGCTCAGAACACAAATTTAAAAATGTCTTTCAAGCATCTTGGAAGTTGTCCTTTCACCTTGAATAGTCTTGTTCTTGAAACTCAAGCTTTTTTTTTTCTCCGCCCCAAATATTTCTCTTCATGCGTTTTAGAAGAGGCACAAAAGTATCAGTTCCACGAGGAAGGCAACAGTACTCTACTAGAATGCCATACCAAATTGGATAGAAGTCTAAAAGCAGATTAAAGTTGTTTCAAATGCTTCAAAGAGGAGGAACAATCTAATCCCCCAAGGCTTCTTTAAATCCATATTCCTTAATTTCAGAACACTTCCCAAGTCTTTTAAAAGGCCCAAATATCATTTTACAATGTGAAGTAGTAATGGAAAACATTTCCCAATTTTTAAGAACATTCTTCCTTCCTTAAAAAGGGGCGCGGTAAAGCTGGGTCCCCCCTCACAAAGGAACTGGCCCAAGTGGATGACGACCTGCCTGTCTTAGCAGGGAGTGGGGGCAGCGGTCCCCAGAGCCATGAGCCTGGAGTTGATGGCTAATGACTACCTGGAGAATTCCTTAAAGAAGCAGTGTCAGGCATTTTCCCTGTTATTTCTGGGCGAGATTTGCATGTCTGTCATTGTGTGGAAGAACGCCCAGTCCCTCTACTGTGTAACACTGAAGGAAAGAAATTTCCAAATGAGAAGAAAAACAAGGCTGGTTATAAGCAAGTAGGACTGTTTTCACTGCTTTAGAAAACTGTTCTTCCTAAGCGGTCTCACCTGCCCAGAGAGGCCAACCCTTGTCCTGAAACACTCTTCCTGATTCTTCCCTTGCTGATCTATGGAAGCAACGATAAGAGCCTGCCTTTTAACAATGAATGTGGATTGAGATGAACCAGGTACGAAGCACTTTGTCAAAGGGCTTACATGCTGCATCTCATTAATTCCACCCGGTAGCCTTGAGGCAGGTACTATGATTAGCCCCATTTTCCAGATGACAATGTTGAGGTCTAAAAGACTAATAATGCAGCAGCCACGTGACATATAGCTACTTAAGGGGTTGAGCGGGTACTTGAACCCAGATCTTTCTGCTCTGAAGTCCATACTAAGCCAGAACGACGCACTGCCTAAATACAGGCTGCATGGCGAGGCCCGCGTTGAACACTTCTGTTCTACCTCGTCGCTGAAATTTTATTACAGTTCACAATAGCGGCCCGTGTCCCTGCCAAGCGCGCTAAGTGGCTTACATGCCCGGTCTCATTTAATGCTTCCCAACAGCTGTAAATGGAAGAGACTACCCTGACCCTGGAAATAATTTCTGCCTCTCCTGTCAGACTTGTCTTTCGTCCTTCTCTCCTGTTTCCTTCTCCTTCTTTCTTCATCTCTGAGATGTTCTGGTTGCATTTTTACCTTGCCTTCAGACTAGCCTAACATGCAAACCTTGTCGTGGAGAAGATCATGACTCAGGTGTCTTCCACTTTAGTCGGAGGGGATGTTCTGAGTGTCCCTCTCGGCTCTCCGTCTTCAGGACACCTCCCCGCGGACTGTGCCAGAACGGTGACCTCAGACCACAGCTTGAACGCTGACCGCAAGTCATCCAGCTCCCGAGGTGATAGAGTGTCCTTTCTTTAAAAAAAGGAGATAAAAATAGCGAAGAAACAACACTTTCCTTAGTTCTCTGAAAGGTTGGCATCCTTCCAGGATAGACTTATGTACTTTTGTACTTGGAGGAAAAAAGAGATGGGATTTGGTCCAAGAATGGTCCTACGAACGAGAGAAATATGGAGCAAGCAGCTGGAGCCGAGCAGCCAAGTGGTACCACCAGCTGCAGGCCCATTAATTAACATTCCCTGGTATGTAGCAGCTCCAGTGACCTTGATTCTTGTTGAATTCACAAAGATAATTTTTACAGAGCCTCTACTTTTCTCGCTGCAGTGTATTTATCCAAGGAGTACCTTGCATATTTCCCCCCATCTCTCCTAGCAGTAAATTTATTCTAATTGCAAAGAGATATAGTAAAAGCCTGATTGAACACTTGGCAGTTTATAGAGATTTATTTCTGGGGCTTAAGGGGGTTTTTAGAGTGTGTGACTAGAGCGGGGTTGAGGAGAGCTGAGGAAAGGAGCCCAAGAGAAAATGTAGATTTAATGGATCTATAAAATGACCCCTCTAGATAAAGGCTTGTTCCAAAGACTCTTAAACAGCCTGACCCAAAGCAGGGTCTGTGACAGCCAGCCTGACACGAGGTGTCTGAAGCATTGCATTTTCCTCTCTGGGTTTTCAGGTTTCCATATGAAATTTGTTATGCCCCAGGCAGAGGTGGGACAGGGGTGAGTCTCTTTTCCAGAGAGAAGCAGCATATTTAACTACAAATTTCTAAGTACTAAAAGCTCTGTAAAGAGGCAAAAGTAAATGTCCAGCACCTGCCCTTAAAATTACTTTGCCTTTTCTCTAACCCTCTGGAAGCTGCGTCCTGAATTTTAAGCGTAGGATCCTGCAAGGGGCATCCTGAGACCCTGCACTTTGTACCAGGATTTCTGTCCTTCAAAACCCAGTTATCCGTGGCACTTCCAGCCCATAATGAGACAGATGGACACTCTACCCTCAAACGGGGCCTTCTGCTCAGAATCGACTTTGCCTGCACACACCACTGAACTTTTCCACAAAATCCTTCTAGGCTTTTGATCCCACGAGTGGCATTCATCTTTTTTTGCAGCTGCTTTGCAGGTTTTGCTGAGGATGAATTTTAGGACTTTCAACTGTTAAATTTGTTATATTGTAAATCTACTCACTGTCTAAAATGGAGACCTTTGTTCTGGAGGAAGAGGCAAGATAGAGAAGGGTACAAAGTAGATACTAGTGAGGAAGAAGCCTGACCTCTCCGGCTAGAGGCTAAATGAGTGGGTGAGCGGTTTGTGATGTCCCCTGCATTTTTGCTTTTTTTCAGGAATTGGCATAAGGGGACCTTGGGAACATTTTTTTAAGTTTATGATTGTGAAGTTTAACACACAGGACAAAAAAAAAAAACCCATTTAACAAGTTGTTTTAAAGTTAACACCCAAGTCAAGGCGTATATAATATTGCTAACTTTCCCCCATAAGCCCCTATCATGCTCCTAGACAGAACTGCTATTGTGGCATTTATGGGAATCACTTCTGTGCTTTTTAAAATAATTATTTAGCACCTAAGTGCACATCTATATAGAATAGTTTAACTTTATATGTTAGAACTTTATGTAAATGGAATTCATGCCCTGTTCTTTTGTACCTGGCTTCATTTGCTGTTACGTTTGTAAGAGTCATCCACGTCGTATGGAGCTATGGTTCATAGTCACCGTGGCACAGTCGTGGTGGCACAATATTTTTTTTTTAAGATTTTTTATTTATTTATTCGACAGAGATAGAGACAGCCAGTGAGAGAGGGAACACAAGCAGGGGGAGTGGGAGAGGAAGAAGCAGGCTCATAGCGGAGGAGCCTGATGTGGGGCTCGATCCCACAACGCCGAGATCACGCCCTGAGCCGAAGGCAGACACTTAACTGCTGTGCCACCCAGGTGCCCCCACAATATTTTTTATTTATGGAACTGTTACATGTACTGTTGGTGGATGTCAGGGTTTTTTCCAGTTTGGGGATGTGGCTAATAAAGCCGCTGGGAGTGCTCACAGGCATGCGTGCAGGTGCACATGAGAACCTCCTTGGCCGGTCTGGTTAATCTCAAACAATGCAATATGAACACAGCTTGAATCAAGATTAGTCCTAGGTTTAATGGCAAAATGGACAGGATGTGTCATTTGTTCATTCATTCAATAAATATGAACAAACTTCTACTGCAGGACTAGTGAATATGTGACACAGGCTGCCTCTCCTCCGGTCTGTGCTCACAGCAGACATTACTCGTTCATATGGGCGTTCTTTCCTATTGAGTCTGAAGTGGCTTCAGAATCCTTTGCAGTGTGGTCCTCAAGGCAGCTACTGTTAAGGATCAGAGATGGGATTGTGATGGTTCATTTTCTGTCTCAACTTGGTTAGGCCACAGTACCCACATATTTGGTCAAACATTATTCCAGACGTTTCTATGGAAGGTTTTTTTTTTTTTAGTTGAGATTATATTTTCAGTTGAGATTTACTCAAAGTCAATAGACTTTGTTTAGACTTTTTATTCAGTAGATTTTGAGTAAAGTAGATTACCCTCCGTAATGTGGGTGGGCCTCATCCAATCGAAGACTGACTTCCCTTGAGAAAGAGAGAATTCTGCCAAAAAGCTGTCTTTGGATTCAAACTGTCCCTCTTCCCTGGGTCTCCCACCAATGGACTACCCCTGCAGATTTTTTTTTTTTAAGATTTTATTTATTTATTTGACACAGAGAGAGAGACAGCCAGTGAGAGAGGGATCGCAAGCAGGGGGAGTGGGTGAGGGAGAAGCAGGCTTCCCAGTGGAGCAGGGAGCCCGATGCTGGGCTCGATCCCAGGACTCTGGGACCACGCCCTGAGTTGAAGGCAGATGCTTAACGACTGAGCCAGGCGGTACTCCTGCAGATTTTGAACTTGCTATTCTGTGGGATCATGTGAGCTAATTCCTTAAAACCTCTCTCTCTCTTATTGGTTCTGTTTTTCTGGAGAACCCTAATACAGGTGGCACGATATTGGCATAGGATTGTCTGATGGCAAAGGAACAGAAAGCATCTCAGACTAATATAAGTAAAAGAAATTTATTGTTGATAGAGAGGAATCCGTTAGAATTAAACATCAGGGAATACTTTTAATATTTAGTATTACCCTCCTCAATATCAAATCATTATAGCACTATTTTTATCTGAGATAATTTCCAAAATAAAAATGTGAAGGTAGGGAGTGCCTGGCTGGCTCAGTTGGAAAAGCATGCAACTCCTTTTTTTTTTTTTTTTTAAGAATTTATTTACTTATTTGACAGAGATAGAGACAGCCAGCGAGAGAGGGAACACCAACAGGGGGAGTGGGAGAGGAAGAAGCAGGCTCATAGCGGAGGAGCTTGATGTGGGACTCGATCCCATAACGCCGGGATCACGCCCTGAGCCGAAGGCAGAAGCTTAACCGCTGTGCCACCCAGGCGCCCCAGCATGCAACTCTTGGATCTTGGGGTCATGAGATTGAGCCCCACATTGGGTTCTACTTAAATAAATAAAACTTTTTTAAAAAATCTGATGAGTGTTTATACCGTTTCTCCCCGGCCTGTGAGTGCCATCAGATGCTCGCAGCCAGTGAGATTAGAGCAAAGAAACTATTCTGACTCTTCTCAGCCAATGAGCATTAATGTATTCTACTGTGGCTGTTTCCAGCCAATAAGCTGAGCTCTTCACTACACTGCCAAAGTTAAATGTGTCCTGTGATGTACATTGGTTTTTTCTGCCCTAACCTCCCATTCCGCCGTCACTTTTGTGTTCTGGCAAACAAATCCAACCCAGACTGGCTGACCAAAATGTATAGCTAGTCATACTGGACCTACAGCAAAGAAATAAAAGGGAGAGTGTTGTGTTAGATGTTAAAATACAGGTTTTCCAGAGGCTGTAGACCCTCCCACGCATTGGAGAAAGAAGCAGAGAGTCTAGCTCAGCAGGTAAATAGGGATATTGGTGGGAATCCTTTGACTTAGGTAAGTCTTCGTGACGGGTCAGGGAATCTCAAGATTGACCAACAAGGGCGCTTGGGTAGCGCAGTCGTTTAGCGTCTGCCTTCGGCTCAGGGCGTGATCACGGCCTTCCTGGATCGAGTCCCACATCGGGCTCCTCCGCTGGGAGCCTGCTTCTTCCTCTCCCACTCCCCTGCTGTGTTCCCTCTCTCGCTGGCTGTCTCTCTGTCACATAAATAAATGAAAAAATCTTAAAAAAAAAAAATTGACCAACAAATATATGAACAGGCGCTGGAAGAAATTATGGAAGAGAGACTGGAGGAGCGATGACTGGTGTGCAAAGCCTGCGTCACATCCCTATGGGGACTGTGCCAGGTGGGGCTCTTTGGGCTGCTGCTAAATAGCGAGGGGTGACCGCCAGGCCTCTGCTCTGGGTCTGTGATTGTGCTGTCTGTGCTCTCTGCTTCTTCTGCTTCTCAACCAGCTTCCCTACAGCATTCTCCCCACTGCAGATCTGTGAGGCTCTGTAAAGCTCCTGGTTCCCACTGCTCCACCACTTGGTTTGGCTTTGGGTTTTTGTAGCAGGTGTCACTGATGTCCTGCCCAGGTCGTCTGGCCCACCTTGGAGTTCACCTGCAGTAGGGGTAGACAGTCTCCACAGCCTGGCAACTCCCCACCTCAAGTATCCATATCTCTTCTTCTCAAAGAGCTTTTGTGTTTTGTGTTGTTGTTGTTGTACCAGAAAGCTTTCTGGACTGCAAGAATGTGCATCCCCAAACAGTGAATGTCAGAAGTCACTGCATAAATGCCCCAACCCTCTGGTTCTTCAGTGGGACAGTTCTGAGGTGTGACCCTCATGGTGTCCCAGGGCGTCTCAAGAGGGATTAAACTACAGTTGCCCGTGGTGGTAATCTGCTTATTAATATACCTTATATTGGCTTTTCTCCCTGCTCTGCCTCACTTCCCCCACGCTCACTTGTACCTCCTTGAAAGACCTCCCAAATAAACTTCCTGCACAGAAGTTCTTGTCTCAAGGTTGGATTTTGGAGGTCACAGTTTTATGTGACCTCAGGGGCCATATTTTCTGACTCCTAGCCCTTATGACTCTAAAGTTCAGAATTCTGTAAGCAAATCTGATTTGTCCAGATCAACGGTGACACATGCGTTCCTGGTTCACTTACCTATGGGGTGGTGCGGGGAGGCATTGGCTTAGTGTTATTTAGGACATAAATGGCATTTCTTGTACACCTGACTTCTCCATGCCAGGTGTCATGCTGGGCAATCGGACACAGAGAACAAAACCTAATTTCTGCCCTTAAAGCATTCTAATTGGGAAGTAGACTTATAAATAATACTTACATCACAAAATGGTAAGTTCTAGAACGGTGGGGGGAGGGGTAACAAATGTTATGGAAGTAAAATAACTATAGGTTGGGGCATCGAAGGGTGGGTAGAAGGTCACCCAGAGAAAGGGTATCGAGAGGATTTTCCAGGTAAAGGACAAGCAATGGGGTGATGAGAGAACACAGGCCGCCTCTGGCCACCAGGCAGTGTCTTACCGTAGCAACTTCTCTTTGCGTTTTGTTTTCTTCCTAAGAGGACCAGTGAGGCACCAAGGGAGAACCTTGAGTACTCTGGGTTGAAGCCTTCCGTTATTTTCCATATCAATGGGAAGGTGTCCGCGTGTTTTGGAGCCAAGGGACATATTACTTTGCAGTTGAGGAAGAAAACATTTAGAGGATGGTGGAAAATGGAAACTTCGAGCATAGAGCCAGGATAAGCAGTCCGTGTTCTATGGCTCATGGCAACTGCTCCTGGAGTCATCAGGAGTAATATTTATAATCAGATAAGTTGATGCTTTGGATGAGTGCCTGAGACTCTTCTGCTTCTGGAAAGCCAAATTATCTGTCTTCCACAGACGTGCAAGAGACTTCTCCTCACATGGAGGGACCTGACAGTGAGGATGACATTGAAAATATTTAATCACCGTTATCGTAGATACCAGACCAGTCAGATGACACAGTCCATAGCCATCGGGATGGCTGCACAGAGTGTGTGCAGGCTGAACCCCAGCCCTGTTTAGGGACCAGCAAACCTGATACTTGTTTGGCAGGAGAGGTTGAAGGACTAACCTGAGACCATACAGTGACAGGGCTAGGAATGGGAGCCAGGTCTCCTGCATTCACCGTCCAGCCCTCTCTGCTGCACATCTGACTGCTCCCTGGCCTCAAGGCCTGCAAGAGACAGGTGCCCTACTGGTTTATCCTAGACTTGACTCATACCCAGGGCTGCCCAGGCAGGGTGTCTGATTCTCGAGGGATCCCAGGTGGGGAAAATTTTGTACCTCCACTCTGCGAGTTCTAGCTCTTAGACTGCTCGTCCTAGTGTTGATTCTTTATCCACTAGTAAATAAACATCTACTATTTATGCTTTTACCTACATCTACTATTCATGTTATGTAACATGTGTAATTACAACCCTAATTGATTTGCAAACATAATATGTCACATAACATATGGTAAAGGACGCAGGGGACTAGTCAGTTTTTAAAAAGTTGCCGATCAGATGTGTAATACGCCTCTATCGTTTTCCTTAAATCCGCCTAATTCTGACTCCAAGTCCTCATCCTGCCAGGCTTATGAGAAAGGTAACTATCTACCTTCCTCTTTTCAATCCATAGGCTTGTGCAGAAGTCCAGAGGTCTTATGCAACACCAAGGCCCTGCCTTATCATCATTATTCATTTGTTCAACAAATATTTATTGAACACCTACCACGTGCCAAGCCTGGCTCTAGGAGCTGATAAGTAGTGATGTGCGAAAGAGGTTAAATCCTTGCCCTCTGTTCCAGGCTGAGCAGCACTCTGTTCCTCACCTGGGCCCCAGGAGGAACTCACTGGTGAAGCTAGGATCGCTCCTCCCTAGGAGCTCATGCAGCCCCTCCCCACGAGGTGCTGCCTGTCTAGGCACTGCCAGGAAGCAGGGAGAAGATCTCCATCTAGATGTTTCTACACTCCTTCCTGAGGGGGGACCTCTTCTCCTAGACCCATCTCTTCTCAAAGGCATCCTCCCTGGGCCCTCCCTCTCCAGACCACCCTTCATGATCCCTCAAGGCATAGTTTTTTTTGAGATCATAAATGTTAGGTTTATTTCTTATGATAACATACATACGTCAGAATACTCAGAACAAAATTATTTTGTATTTAATTCAATGACTTGTTTTTGTTTTAAAGATTTTATTTATTTATTTGACAGACAGAGAGACAGCCAGCGAGAGAGGGAACACAAGCAGGGGGAGTGGGAGAGGAAGAAGCAGGCTCCCAGCGGAGGAGCCTGATGTGGGGCTTGATCTCAGAACGCCGGGATCACGCCCTGCGCCGAAGGCAGACGCTTAACGACTGAGCCACCCAGGCGCCCCTAATTCAATGACGTTTTTAAAACTTGTGGTAAAATTCACATAAAATTTACCATCTTAGCCATTTTTTTAGTGTTCGGTGGCATCGAGTACCAAGGTGCAAAACTTTTACCCGAAGAGCTATATCCAATTTTTAGCTCTGCCCAAATTTTCCAGGCAAAGCATTGCAAAGCCTGGAAGTCTGTTCGAATGAAGGGAAAGGGAACCAATGTAATGTTTTACTCAACCAACCTGACACATAAACATTGTAACTGTCAAACCAAGTTACAGTGCTGACGTGTCCCCGCTGAACTTTATGCCATATTCCTACCATATACATTTGGTCAACACCTGTGCCTTAGTGTGTGTGTGTGTGTGTGTGTGTGTGTGCCCGCGCACACACACGGGCACTCGAACACCTGCGAGACTTTCAAAGGTGGTTCTGTCTGTTACCAGATCACTTTCTAGTCAGAGTCCTGCTGCCTCTTCCTGATCTCCTGAGAAGGAGATTAGCCTCCACACCACTTCAGCCTGATTCCCACTGACGCCAGCTGGGAAAGTCCCTGATAAATGCGTGCTGGGCCAGGTATTTTCCGATCAAGGCCCAAGGATTGTTTGGGGATATCTACATTGTTACTGGGGACACTGAAGACTAAAAAGCTGCCAAGACACAAAAGAATGGATCTGTGAGGATGGAATTTCTTTCATTGTGACAGGACAAGATTTTTGGATGGAGGAATTGTTTTCTGCTTCACTCACTTTCAAGGATGACCGTGTGATTTTCACATGTTTATTCAGCAATTTAAAAAGTGTGTGTTGCAGGGCGGGGGTGGTTTGCAGTCCTCTTCCTTGGCAATTTCATCTTCTGCAAATGGTATAAACCATGACTGCTGTGCCAAGGACTCTTGATTTCTAACTTCCCCTGAGTTTTGTCTTCATAAATTCAACTTCCTGCTCCCCCAGGATATACTCATGGAATCTCAAGTTCAGTATGTGTGGAACCAAAGTCATCATCTTTCCCCCAAAACCAAGCCCTCTTCCTGGCATTTCTATTTCTTTTTTTTAGAGAGAGAGAGAGGGCATGAATGAGGGGGTAAGGTGGGGGGAGGGGCGGAGAGAGATGGGGGGAGAGAATCTTAAGCAGGCAGCATGAAGCCTGACGTGGGGCTTGATCTCAAGATCCTGAGATCATGATCTGAGCTGAAATCAAGAGTCAAAACCTTAGTCAACTGAGCCACCCAGGCTCACCCCCCCCCCATGTTTCCATTTCTATTAATGGTGCTGTTCTCCCTGTTCTTTGTGTTTACAGTCTTCAAATGATCTCTGGGTTTTTCTTTTCCCTTGCTTCCTACATCTGGGTAATTAGAATATTCTTTAGATGCAATCTCCGTAAGATCTCTCAATCCACTCCTTCCTTTCTATCCCCACTGCCAGTGCCCTTGTCCTGGCCCTCCTAAGCTCTTACCTGAACCATTACAGTTATCTTCCAAAGTTGGTTTCTTCACATTGGTGTCTGGTTACTCCTGTGATGGTCTAGCTCAATCTTCCTGGTTATGTTTTCAATCATATTACTAGATGGTGAGGACTGCATTTTATTCATTTTTATATCCCAGTGCCTAACATGGTACCTGGTACATAGTAGGTACCCAATAAAGACTGGATTAAATTTATGTTGTTTTCCTACTGAAATTTTTTCAGTGGCTTTCCATTCCCTACTGAATGAAGTGCCAGCCTGACATCTGAGCCTTCCATTTAACAAAATGGGTTATCACTGAACTAAACTAACTGCTTTTCTACAAATATTCTCTCTACTCTCATACCTCACACTCTTTGCTGGTACTTTCTCTTCCATTTGGAATGCACATCTATTAAAATTCTGCTCATTTTCCTTTAATTTTTTATATTTAAAAATTTTAAATGATAAGCATATATTATTTTTATAATAAAAAAAGCTCTCAACATTTTAAATTTTGTATGTTTGAAATATTTCATGAAAAAATTTGTTTGACTCTTCCCATCTGGACTGTTATATAGACATTCAAAATTGGGTGTTTATTATATGCTATTGTTTTTTACATTTCTTATGTTTGAGATTTTCATAATAAAGTTCTTAAAAATACTTACCAAGTCTGTATAAGAACATAAGAATATTTATAATTTTAGGTGAAAAAAAAGCATGTAGTAATTGTTGGTGATGCCCACTGATAAGTTCCCTTTCCCCTTCCTAAGCACTTCCTCAGAGTTATGTGTGGCCTTATGACTTGCTTTGGTCAATTAAATGTGAGTGGAAATGACGTGTGTAACTGCTAAATGGAAGTCCTGAACACCCACCGTATGACTGACCATGCTTTCTCTCCCGTTTCAGGTTCGGACGATGTTCAGATGGTCGAAACTCCATCAGTCTGAGTCCCTGTGTAAGTACGACCTGGAGCAGAGGCTCTGCTGACCTGAGATGGACTTGTAGAATAAGTGGGAACTAAACCTTTGTTTTTCTAAGCCACTGATGTTTGGGGGCTGTTTGCGGTTGCGGCATCAGGTGGCCACAGTTCTGACTGATGCAAAACAGGAGGCAGCTTCGGGCAGTGTAGATAACCAGATATCCTGAAGGCCTTACGACCACAAAAGAACAGAGTCATTTTTTAAATGCATTGCTGGGCTTGTAAGAAGTAGTAAGGCAATTGTCTAAGGACAGCTCTTCCCCCCAAAAGTGAGTTGAAACTAGAACTGGGGTGGGGGAATGGGATAGACTGGTGATGGGTAGTAAGGAGGACACGTATTGCATGGTGCAGTGGGTGTTATACGCAACTAATGAATCATCGAACTTTACATCGGAAACCGGAGATGTACTGTATGGTGACTAACATAATATAATAAAAAAACATTAAAATAAAAAAAAAAAAAAGAAACTAGAACTGGGAGTCAAAGTACTAGGAAAATAAGAAAACTGGGTTATCCTGAGGGCCAGTGTAGCACTGTAAGGAGCCCTAAAGCATCAGAGGGTGGGGACACCAAGAATCTGAGATTCCTGCATTAGGCCAGGACACTCCAGAAGGGGTAGAAAGTCTCAGGTTGGTATTTTCCCCCTGCCTCCCATCAGAAGCAGAAACAAATGCTCACAGTAGGAAGGCCATTAAGATCCATGTTTGAGTTCAAATCCAAGATGACCAAGCACAGAAGGAGGCAGGCTGCTGAGACAGTCGGCAGAAAAAGAACCATCCGGTTTAGAACCCAAGAATCTGAATATTGGAATTCTCATAATAGCATATATTTTTTAACTTGCAAGAGTGTACTAAGCAATGATTAGGTGCTAGGCATCACTGCAAAGATTTTTTTCAAATTTTAACTTATTTAATTCTAATAACAATTCTATGAAGCAAGTATTATTATCTCCCCCATTTTATAAATGAAAAGGCTGAGGCACAAAGAGATTAAGTAAATTGTCCTATGTCCACATTTCTTAAGTAGCAAGGCTACAATTTGGATGTAGGCAGTTTGATTCTAGAGTCTGCAGTCTCCACCACTATGTTTTGCTGCCTTTCTAATATAGAATCGGTACATATGGAGAATTTAAAGAAATAAGGGTGAAATACCAAAGATGAGCAAGCAACCAAAGCCCCTCAGGGAAGACCAGGTAGATTTGAAAAAAGAATAGTAAAAGAACACTTAGAAATGAAAATTAAATGGATTAAATGGTTGGAGGTAAGCATTTGATGAACATGTTAAATATCTGAAGAACCATCAGTGAATCGAAGAACTAACTGCAGAAACTATCCAGAATGTTGCATGGGAAAAAGCGGGAGTACGAAGGGGAAGGTTAAAGATATGGGAGTTAAAATGGAAAGTTCTAACATACATCTAATTGGAGTTTTGGAAGGAGAGGATAGAGAAAATGGAGGAGACATAATATTTGAAGCAACAGTGGCTGAGAATTTTTCAAAACTGACAAAAAGAAAAATCTGCAGATTTAGGAAATACAGCCTATCCCTAGCAGATTAAATTAAAAAGAAGTGTATGCCTTAGGCAAGTTTATAGGGAAACTGGTGAATACCAAGGACAATGAGAAAACCTTAAAAGCAGCTTGGGAGAAAAGAAACATCGCCTAAAATGGACTGACAATCAGACTCCTAGCGGACTTATCAATAATGACCGTAAATGCAAAGAGACAGTGGAATAATGTATTCAAAGTGTTGAAAGGAAATATCTGTCCACTGTATATCCAGAAAAGCTACATTTCATGAATGAGAATAAAGTGAAGACGTTTTCAGATAAACAAAAACTAGCAGAACTTTACTAAAGGAATTCGCACCCATCCCTCCAGATTCATCTCAAATGTTACTTCTTCCATGGAGCTCTGGCCTGATTCTCCTCTTGTGAATTTTAGTACCATTTTATTTGATCCTGTCTCCTGAGGCTTATCATATTCACAGACTGAGATTATATGTGCCTTTTCTTAAGCCCTCCCCCCCACCACTGCTCTCGCCCTCTCTCATTAAAGGCCCCAGGAACACTTTTGTGTCTAATTCATCTTAACTTTTTGTATAATTCCTATCATGATATGTGTGTGTAGTATTAATAATTAATAATTATTAGTAAACTAATAAGTAAATAATTAATCATTTGTTGAGGCCCACTGGTCAGTCTTCTCCTGTGTTCTCTCTCTGTTTTTATAAACTACCCATTCCCAAAGATGTTCCCTTCAAAGAGGGTGTTATGATCAAACGCTCTTTAAAAATGCTGCAGGGAGTACTCTATCTCCCTGTTGGAAATCCACAGTTTAAGTCGGCAGTTCCCCAAATTATTTGATAATACAGCAACTCCTTCCACTCTTCACCCCATGAATATCTCAAGAGACTGGTGTACAGAAGACAATGACTTATTTGAGTATCCAAGCCAGAGAGTCAACATTTTGGACCCTAGTTCTATTAACAATTAAACACATAATTAGTTTTTTTAAAAAGATTTTATTTATTTATTTGAGAGAGAGAGCATGAGCAGGGGAGAAGCAGACTCCCGGCTGAGCAGGGATCCCTGAGCAGGGAGCCCGATACAGGGCTGGATTCCAGGACCCCGGGATCATGATCTGAGCCAAAGGCAGACACTTAACGACTGAGCCACCCAGGCGCCCCACCACATAATTAGTGCAAGTCGTGTGTTCTCTGGCTCCTTATTTATGACATATCATAAGCAGATCATATCTTATCATAAGCAGTCCCTTCAAACTCTCTAAAGTTCCATGAATTAGAGAGCATTTCCTCTTACAGCCAGTCAGTCATTCCACACATATTAAATTCCTCCTGGGTGGCAGTGTGCAAAATACTGGGCATATAATGATGAGTAAGATCGGCATGCTTTCATTCGCCACCAGTTGAGAATGGTTTTCTAGAGCCCACTATTAGAACATTGTTCTTTGGTTTCTAGAATCAAATTTCATCTAGTTAAAAATTGAGCATTTACTGTCTCCTTTATTATGTGTATCAGGTTGTGGAATGAATCTTTAAAATCTAAATTTGTGGTCTATCTAGGCTTATGACTCTGTTTTACCCAAGAGCTCCATTGTAAGACTCAAAAACTTAACATGATCACTTAAGTGTCTTTAGATTTTCATCTTTTCATCCGTAACTTTAAGCGTGCATCTTTCACTGTCTTTGAAAAAGTTCAATCCTCCGTAGTTTAAAAAGCGAATTCTAGTGATACGGTGTCAACTGAGAACTATTGTGTATAGACACTGTTCTAAGCATTTCACGTGCATTATCTCATTTAATCCTTGTGACAACCACAAGTGCTAATACTATTCCCATTTTACAGAGGTTCAGTAACTTTCCCAAAGTCATAGAGCTGGTGAAGTTGGGCTTTGACCCAATGCAGTATGGATCCTGTCTGTACTCTGAACTCTAATATTTAACTGCCACTGTTCTTCAGATATTTTCCAGAGGTTTTCTGAAGGAAAGTTAAGGGTTAAGTTCTCTGAAGAGCTGAACAATCATATGGGATTTTTAAATGTCTAACTCCAGCCAGGTAGTATAGTGAGGAGGTAATGAAAAATTAAAAGCCTTTTTTTTTTTTTTGGCTAATCTTTGTGTTCTGAATATATTCATGTGCCAGAGAATTGCACTTTAGATAATAAGTTAACAAAAAATTGGTGGTACACTTTAAACCTGACAGCTCTGTGTGTCTGATATGTTCTGTGAAAGTAATTTTAAAGATAAGACTTTACTCTCAAATCTGAAATAGGTTCTTTAAACATATCCAACACCCTACAGTATTTATGGAATCGTTTCAATTATATGGAGAAAAACTATGGTGCTAGGAGGAGAGGAATCTTCTAATCATAAAATATTGTATTGCCAGAAAAGAAGCAAAATATAATAAAAGAAACGTGAACCAAACAACGTCAGCGAGAATTCTTGGCATTTAGTTTTAGAAGCCATTTTGCATGGAAATGAATAAAATATAAACACAGCACTTTATCTAGGATATGGCAAGAAACTTCAAGATTGTAATGTGCATTAAGATAACATTCCAAACCTATCCTTTCAAGTTTTCAGCCAAGAATTTGTTTTTACAATTTCTTTGCAGTTGGCAAACAGCTAGACTCTACTTGAGATATCAGTTTTCATGCTTATGGTCCCAATCCCATTGTGTGTAACTATTAACTTACTGTATGACCTTGACAAACTCACTCCCCTCCACCCCAACCCAAATTAAGGAGGTAGATCTGTTAGGCCCCTTCTTATTTTAAAATTCTGTGGTTCTAGCCTATGGATTATGACATAAAACACCATAAAAAGAGCTTGCTAGAGGGACAGGATTTTCTTAAATTTGGGCTACTTAAACATCTGTGTGTGACCTACCTTCGAGCCAGTTATAAAGAGAATGTAAACATGGCAGCCAGGGCCCATCAGTGATTTACTTGGTTTTGGTGCTGGTCAGCAGCTGCTGTGTTTGTCTCAAGTCCCCAAGCACCTTCTGTCGTTCACAGAGACAGTCCGTCCATGTGCTTCCTTGGCTCCCCAACACGAATGGGGTCTGAGAGATTCTGGGCAAAGAAGCAGTGATCACAACTGCCATGGGCCATAAGATGACCTTGAATGCCTTCCTAAACTGCAGGGAGGTGTGGACCCTGTGGCACCCTGCCCAGATTGCCCCCTCGAGACTGAAGTTCGTACGCCCCCAGCTGCCTTGAGGGTTGGCTGCTGACAGTTCTTCAGCTCAGACCCCTCAGGGGACAGCCTCTGGGTGAAGAGAGCTGCTTTGCCCACAGCCACCCCACTTCCCGGGCAGCCTACATCTGAGGACTGCAGACTCCATGGAGAGGCTGGTTAATGGCCAGTGAGAGAAGGAACACAAGCAGGGAGAGTGGGAGAGGAAGAAGCATGATGTGGGGCTTGATCCTAGAACACCGGGATCACGCCCTGAGCTGAAGGCAGACGCTTAATGACTGAGCCACCCAGGCGCCCCAGCGGGGTGTAACTTTTAGGGGCTGTTAGGAGCTCAGTGCCTGAGCTCCTAGTGCGGATTGAGCGGTGCAGCTTCTCCCATGGCCCATAGATGTCGCCCCTGAGCACTCCTCAGGAACCTTCCCGCCCTAAGATCTCTTTCTCAGAGTCCCCTTGTGGAGAGCCAGACCTGCCACAGAGACTTACAGAACGGAGTTCGAACTGGGGCTCTGCTTGGTTCAAGGCTGGGTCTAGCGGTAAATTTCGTCTTTAGTAAAATGGAAGTAATAACTACTTCATAGCATTCTTTATTGTAAGGAAATGAGGAAATGAGTCCAAAGCACATAGCAATGATTAGCAGCAATAATTTAACGTCTATTGAGCACTTACGTGTCATGACATGTACTTCACCACACAAAAACTCCACGAGAAAGATAATATCCCTATTTTACAAATGAGAAAACAGAGGTGCAGAAAAGTTAAACAACTCCTCCAACGTCACGCAGCTAATAAAAGTCAAGACTTCAAATCCAGACAGCTAGCTGGACTGCAGAACCAGCGTTCTCAGCGAAAATTCTGCTGTCTCCCATTGCTAAACAAATTTTTTTAATGTATTTGTGTGACGATAAATAAAAGCCCAATCATGTCACCTGATTCCAGAAGGACCTTTAAAGCGAGGCAATTGTAAAAGAAAAAGTTTACAAAGAATTTTTTACTCTTGTTAATATTTTTGTGTTATTATCGATAATGCTGATTTTTGCTTTGAATCAACCCCTTTTTCATCAGGGGAGTGAGTGAAACAGTGGGAGGGTAGGGGCTCCCACCCTCTAATGTGACAGCAGTTGCTCCCTGAGACCATTTATTTATGTTGTTTCTATTTTAATGAAACGTGCTGAATTTCTGTTTTAATTATAATGTACTAAGTATGAGGTCAAAGAATAAATAAAACAGGGGCTCCTGGGTGGCGCAGTCATTAAGCGTCTGCCTTCGGCTCAGGGCGTGATCCTGGCGTTCTGGGATCGAGCCCCGCATTGGGCTCCTCTGCTAGGAGCCTGCTTCTTCCTCTCTCACTCCCCCTGCTTGTGTTCCCTCTCTCGCTGGCTGTCTCTCTCTCAAGTAAATAAATAAAATCTTAAAAAAAAAAAAAAAGAATAAATAAAACAATGACATGTTTCACTATTAGGTAGTAATTTTGCATACTAATAGGGTTTAAGTTATATCCTATTACCTAGGCTTTTAAAAATCTCCCTCCCTGGGTCATTGGGAAGTACATTGGGAAGTATGGGGGGAGAGGGGCTTTCTGGCAAACACCCCGGCTGTCCACTCCTGATCCCTCAGTTATAGTCTATTTTTGTGGTCTGTTATTATCCAGTGGAAGGCCTTTGTTTCACATTTCACTTCTAACCTAGCCAGATTTATGCCATAATTTTTATCTTAGGGGATAATGTGTTAACAATGCTTGTTTGGACCCCTGTTATACCTTTAAGGTGAGGGAAGTCTGTTTTACTCTTTAAGGCACAATCTGTTAAAGTTTTTATGATTTGCAAACAAAGTGGTTTTTCATCTTCTGCTATTAGATAACTAAGGTATAAGAGAGCTCCTTCTACACCAAATAAATTAAACATCTAAATAATTTACAGCTCCAGGTATGTTTGCCAGACTAGCACAACTGAATAAAGTCAACAGATTAAATGTTCCCTTGGCAATCAGTAAGGGTATGAGATACAGCACCTGGGCTGCTCCATTGGGTCTCATTATTAAATCACAGGCAAAAGCTCAGAATCCCAGGGTCCCAGGTGACAGGTAGGAGCTGACTTTGGAGGATGGAGTCATAGCAGTCATTACCCATGACTTAGAAAGTGGGAAACTCTTAGCACAACTGAGATAGAGAGAGAAAGAGAAGGAGAGAGGGAGGGAGAAAGAGAGCGAGACAGAGAGAGGGGCGTTGGAGAGAGACCATATGTTTCAATGAGGGAAGATTCTAACTAGTTATGTCACTAAATTGGGAATTCATCAACATAACTGTGTATTTGTGCAATCTCAGAACAAAAGTTAAAAAGAGGGACTATTTTGTGTGTGGAAGCCCTATCACTGTCAAGGTCAGACAAGAACTTGCTAGAAAAATAGACAATATCTCCCTCTTTCTAATTTCTTAAAAAGGCTTTGACCAGCACCTGCTTTTGCCTAGAGAAAGAAGGTTTGGTCTGCAGAGCTGGTGGCAGCAAGAGAAACATGAGAGCTCAGGATCCAAGAAGTTATGTGTGATACCCATTCTAATTCTCGGGAAGATTTCAAGTGCCAGAAACCAGTCAGCTCATCTTGAACAAATGGAATTTTTTAACCCAAAACATGGTTTTAAATTTGCACATTTAACGATGGGAGGGTTCAGAAGATCAGTGGAAGATGGGGTGAGGAGCAGCAAGTATACATTTAGTCAGAGGAAATCCCATTTTTAGATCATATTCATTGTGTCCAGTAGACAAACAGGGTCCTTTTGAAAAACAGTAAATACCTCTCTCCTCTCTGAAGGTCTCGTGGGAATGGAAGCGCTGTAAGGAAAACATGAAAGGCAGAACTATGCTTATACTTCTTCACTCTTGTTGGCACAACTTCTCTGGAGAGGAACGGGAGAGGAAAAAGGAAAAACAAACATTCCAGGTGTATTGTATACTGCTGTCTTTAGTAATTACTAGACTTCCGGTTCTATGCCAGCCCCTTTGGGGTGGCGTAAGAATTGGAAGGAGAGGGGACAAGGGTGTGTGCGTGTGTTGATTTAGGGTGCCTGACCTACGAAGTATCTGAATTTAAGGTAAAACCATTAAATTGGGTTCATTGCTGAATTCTCACGGGGCACACTAAGCTTTTCATTTTCATTTAAGAAGAAAGGGTGGAAGAGAAGCTTCCCATGCCTGGTTTTTAAATATGGCCTTGAAAATGTCCACAGCCGTATTGTTGCCTTGTTGAGTCTGCAGCCAGGAAGGCCGAAATCGCTGCAGCAAAGCAGGTGTGAACGTCCCCTACTTCAGAGGCAGTGCTCTTTGAAGCTGGAAAATCAAGGACGCTGGTACCTTCAAGGAAACAAGGATATAATTATCACAACCCTCAACTGGCCAGTGACCTTCCATTCCTCAGGCCACCCTACTCCCTTCGCTGGCACGAGCCCAGGTCCTCACAGACTCAGCTCTGTGTCCCAGACCGCTCAGACTTCGGAGCAACCCCCTCACACACCCTTTGAAAGCATCCGTAATCTCTTTCTCCTGCACGGCTCTTGCTGACATAAATCCACCAGCCCCAGGGGCCTCTGAACCCCCACGGAGGGAGGCCCATTCAGGCCAAGTGGAGTCTGAACAGCTTAGGAATAGGATTTATGCTTCCCCTCACCTGTGCCGTCTGTCTGTGGCCCCTACCCCAGTCTGGTTGGGAAGGTTTGAACATGCCCCCCCAGCTTTTTGCCAAGCCTGCCGTGGTCACCTCCGTCAAGGGGGCAGACTTCTCAAGGCCGTTGGAGGCGAATAACAGGGACTCTCAACTTCTTTGTTATGGTTGAGATGTTGAAAGCAGAAGCCTCATAAAATGAGTTCAGAAAAACAAAACGAGCAATAAATTATCATTTGAAAAGAGTGGCTAAAGAATTCGTCTACCCTGAATACCTAGGGGCTATTTCTCAGCTACAGCAATAATCAGGCATTTGGATTCCCTTCACTGTGCAAAAGCTTTGGCTGTGTTGTCTTAGCACAGATTCTTCTCGGCTTCTATGAGCCAAGTGTCCAGAATCAAGAGTTACACAACACTCCCCCCCAACTCCTTTACACACACGCGTACACACACACACACACACACACGCACTCCCTACCCAGCCTTGGTCCTAAGGGGCCCCTGAATTGTATTAATTCTTTTGACCATAAAGAATTTATCCTACATTATCATCAGTCAGCACTCACTGCAAATTTACATTTTATTTATTTTAAGATAAGAGTAAAAGTCTACTTCCTTGACCTCATAAAGACTACTTATGCTAAACTGATATATTTAATGAAAAAACACCAGAAGCATTATTCCCTGTGAAATCAGAAGCAAATTAGGGATGCCCTTATCACTGTCGGTATTACTCAATGTTCTGGAAATTCTAGACCCGTCGTTGCTTCTCAGGGCACATTTAGCAATGTATGGAACCAATTTGGGTTGTCGTAACTTTGGGAACTGGAGTGCAGTTGGCACCTGGTGGGTAGAGGCCAGGGGTGTTGCTGATACCCTACAGTGCACAGGACGGCCCCACATCAAAGAACCTTCCAGCCCAAACCGTCACCAGTGCTGAAGCTACGGAACCTTGCTCAATGCAACAACACAGGGAACAGAAGTAAGAGAAATAAAGCTTAGAAAAGAACTAATTTTCATTGTCATTAATTGCAAAGAACATGTATCATTTAGAAAAGCAAACCCCTCCAAAATTAAATACATATTAAAGTTCATAAAACGGTAAATAATGTAGCTGGATAAGATGTTTCCAATTATGCGAGAGACTTCAGCGTCTTTAAATTTTCCTACAGGTTTATTTAATGATTCTACAAAAATTTCCTGAGGACAAAAGGATTCGTTTTATAAAAGAACACTTTGGAGGTATAAGATGACTTTTACATTTTAAAACTATGGGGAGGGGCGCCTGGGTGGCACAGCGGTTAAGCGTCTGCCTTCGGCTCAGTGCGTGATCCTGGCGTTAGGGCGTGATCCTGACGTTATGGGATCGAGCCCCACATCAGGCTCCTCCGCTATGAGCCTGCTTCTTCCTCTCCCACTCCCCCTGCTTGTGTTCCCTCTCTCGTTGGCTGTCTCTATCTCTGTCAAATAAATAAATAAAATCTTTAGAAAAAATCAATAAAAAATAAAACTATGGGGAAAAAAATAAAAATTTTAATAACCGAATCTGTAACACTGTAATACAGTATTATAGGAAATCCAAGGGGACATATCTTCCCCAACTATAAGCTGGACTTGAGGACTTTTTACAAAAGTTTGTTAGAACACAAAAAAATTGTTCAGGGATAGTAAATACATACACGCATGCACATACACTCTTTTTAGGAGATAAAACTTCTTCATTATTTTTTAATGAGGGTAGTATTCAGATGCCTCATTGGAAATCTAACTAGTCTATCACAATAGATCATTATGATCCCATAGATGAAGCTTCTTGATGGGAGGGCCCCTGTCTTATTCATCTTTCTACTTCTGTAATTGACACATACCAAGAACCCAGTGTTTGTGAATTAATGAAATAAAGAGAAAACATTAAGAGTGAGAGATGGTCTTGAACTCACGAGTCAAAAGTTAACATAGCAATTGTAATTCAAAATCTAAAAACTCACATCTGAAAGGATGAATGAATAGTCAAGATTTTGATAGGAGGTTTTGCCTCATGTTGCAACTATAAAAGGTACAGGCTAAAAATAGAACAAGTGAACAGGGTTCAACCAGTGATGTTTTACTAAGAACAGTAAACTCAATTTTTAAATGTTGAAGACTTGCAAGAATCTATAAATATCTATATGCACATAACCTAAATATATCAACGATTTCCTCAATCTTTCATTCATTTTCATGGCAAGCCTTCAAAACTTGACGGGAAGGGAAGGAGGAAAGAAGCAAGGGAAGGCCAGGTGGGAAGTCACAATCAGGAAATAATCAAAAGCTTTTGCTTTACCCCTTCCATCCAATCTCACAGACTCTTCTGAGAACCTTCCGTCCTGAATGTTTAATAACATTAATTCCACAGTTTCAAGGGGTTGAAAACCCTACAATCCAGTTTAATATAAGGTGATTAAAAATGTTGTGTTGGGACAGATTCACGGTCTGAGAAGCCTCAGACAAGTTCACCAGGGAATGTATACTGGTATGTTCTCTTGTTCTATTTAATATAAACTTCAAAGCTTAGGGACAAGAAAAATCACAGTTACTATTCATTGGGCACTTGCTATGTGCCAGACATCTTCTGACAGAACTGTTCATACATTTTCTTGGTCAGCCTCACGATCCCCCTCCAGATGAGGAGACAGATGTAACGGAGGTAATACAGGAGGGCCACCCATAACCAGGCAGAGCCAGCCACACCTGCCAGCCCCCAAAGCCAGACTCATACATATCACACTGCAGGTGTCTCCAGAACATCCTATGTCTCATAACCCACTCTTCATGGATTGGTCATAAAATCTTCAGATCAACAAGCATTGCTGAGACAGGGAACATAAAGGAAGTCCACAAAACAGACCTCGGCGAGAAGGACACGCTGTCTTCTTGGAAAGACATGGTAGGGAGCAGGCGGTGACTAATACCAACTGTAAAGAGTGCTAAAGGGAAGTTAAAGCACGTGTCAAAATGGACGGGATAGCCAGTAAACATGTGGCTGACCAAGAAGCAGAAAGAGAAAATACCAGCTGGCGTTGTTCGGGAACGTCTCATTGAGGACCCGAGGGTTCAATAGGACTCTCACAGGATTTGGACAGATAGAGGAAGAAGGAGAGGTGGTTCAAGTCAGTGCCCACCTGGGCTGCTACACCAAGGGTGGCCAGGCATGGGTCTGTTCGGGATGCCGAACATGGAGCAGAGCCTGGCCAAGTGACAGCACCCAGGGTGACACCAAAACCAGAAGCCAGGAAGACCACCCCCGAGGTGTCCACCTGGAAGCGCTTGGCCAAAGGCAGGAAGCAGAAACAGGGCAAAAGGTAGGAACTAGATAGTTCAGCCCAAAGTTGGAGAATTGGGGAGGGAAGTAGAAATGAAATCTGGAGAGCCTTCCCAAACTTCTTCATCCCAAAGGCAGACACCTCTAATGGGACATGGAGCTCCAGCTCTGAGTGGGGAACATGCCATGAAGAATGTTGAGGAAGGCTGAGCAAGAATGAATGTGTGAGTGTGGTCTGGGTCTAAGAAAGGCCCAGCCAGTCTAGAATGTAGGGTGCATCTGTGGGGAGTAGTACCAATTGGATAGGTGAGATGAGGCCAGCTGAGAGACTAGAGGACCATGGACAACAGCCAGCTTGTTAAGACACAAAAGCAGGTCTAGAGTCTGATGAACAAGTATACGTCCACATGATTAATATGATCTTTGAGACTGGTTAAGTCCTCTTTCTTATTCCATCACCTTCCAAATTAAGAATCTCACCTCTGCCCCTTACCGGCCGTATGGCCTTGGGAAAATTACTTAACTTCTCTGTGCTTCAATATTCTCATCTTTAAAATGAGCATAATGATAGTATCTACCCTATAGGATCGCTGTGAGGATCGAACAGGTTCATATATGTCACTTGCACAGCGCAGAGCCTGGCATGTGCAAGTGTAACGTGAGGGTTTGCTGTCTATGGTTCCTTCTCCATTTCACCACTGTATAGGTTGACGATTCACAACAGAGGGGGGGCAGGAAGGCGAAGAGGGGGAGCGTATCTCACAGCCGTTCTTTCTCTGAATCACCTGAATTATAAATGCATCTTTTGGAAACTGTCCAGCTCCTGAATATCTTCACTGTGTCCAGAGCAGCCCGGGGACCGCCGTCAAGTTTGCTAGAAAGACTGCACCTTTCTAAGAGCTTTGGATTCCAGTATCCCTGCCTGGCCTCCTTCCCCGTCAGCAGCATCCTGGGCTGATGTCGAAGTGAGCAAGTCCCCTTCTGAAGTTCTCACAATTATAACCGCTAGCTCAGAGCCTCCACCACACTTTCCACGTGATGTGCGTGATGTCGGCGTTATTTGCCCATCTAGATCAGGTCCGTGTTTCATTCAGTCTAATAAATATTGCTGGAGCAGCTGTAGAGGCCACATTTGAGTGGGGAGACAGATGATAAACCAGAGAAGTAAGTAAAAGATACAGTGTTTTAGACAGCAATAAGCATTAAGGAGAAAAAATTAAAATGGGAGGGGGGGATAGGTTGGGAGGGGCAGAGTGCAATTTTAGAAAGGGTGGTCGGGGAAGGTGTCACTGAGAAGGTGACCACTGAGCAAAGATGGGAAGAAAGTAACACCACCAGGTGTGTATGTGGGAAGAGGATCTTCCTGGCAGAGGCGAGGGCAAGAGCAGAGGCTTTGAGGCAGGTGTGTGCCTGCCATGGTGTTGGAGGAACAGCCAGGAGCCCAGTGTGGCAGAAGTGGGGTGAATGCGGAGAGCCAGAGGGAGAGCAGGCAGGTCATGGGGCTGGAGCGCCTATGTCTCAGAATCCCTAGCAAAGACTCTTTCTAGGGGGATGAGCTGCAGCTGGAGGGCGTGGACATGATTCGGCTTGTACACCTGACCAGCTCTGTCTTCCTGCTGTGTTAGAAGTAGACTGAAGGGACGAGGATAAAACAAGGGAGAACAATGAAGAGGGTATTGTAATAATGGGGTAAGAGGTGAAGGTTGGCAACAAGAGAAGGTAAGGGGTGACAATGAGAGTAATTAAAAAGGGTCAGATTGGCTTGAATGTATTTATTTATTTATTTATTTATTTAAGATTTTATTTATTTATTTGACAGAGAGAGACAGCCAGAGAGAGAGGGAACACAAGCAGGGGGAGTGGGAGAGGAAGAAGCAGGCTCCCAGCAGAGAAGCCTGATGTGAGGCTCGATCCCAGAAGGACTACACCACCCAGGTGCCCCTGGCTTGAATGTATTTAGAAGGTATAGCCAATAGGATTTCCTGGCAGATGGGACAGGGGTGAGAGAAAAACAGAGCAAAACAAACAAACAAAAAACCAGGAGACAAGAGGGGCCTCAATGACTGGCTCCAGTAAGTGAGAATGGAGTTGTCTCTGAGTTGGGGATGTTCAGGGTGTCTGGTTCAACACCCAGGAGTGAAGAAATCTGGGCTGCAGGTAGAAATCAGTCTCAAAAACAGGTCTCAAAGCCCATGCAGTAACTGATACCTTACAAACTCGGGATTTGGGGATTTGTACTTATTTTGTATAGGGGTGGGAATCACAGCTTTCCAGAAGTAACAAGAATGAAAAAACGAATTCGACAATCTCAAAACCTAGTTTAAGTCATGACTTTCAAACTCCTGATCTTGCCAAGCTTTCTCTGATTATCTGGGCCCTTCTCCTACCCTAACTGCTCCCCACTCTCACCTCAAATAAAAGCTGTCTATGCCCAAATTGGTTCTGGCATGATAACAACAGGGCCATTGCTCCCAACTGGAATGGATGTGCCTCTTCACAACAAACTTGACAGCAACAGTGGTTCTCTGCTTGTTAACACTCTCTGAGGACCGCCATGAACTCAGGAGCTCCTTCCACTCTTCAGTTCTTTAGGCTCCTGGTTCTCTGGGCCGCTTGGCCACTTCAGAGTTTTTCTAGGTTGACAAAGGAGGAAGATTGCAGGTCAACCTAATCATTCAAACAGCTCTGCAAATGCATCAGGAGATTCATCAGTGTCCTTGTCGCTGGAGTTTTCTTATCTAGGTTGTAGATCAGAGTGGCTGTGATTTTTGAAGACTGCATATAAAAGAGGAGAGTTGATCATTGCAGGAATAAAAGGCTGAGCTAGACCTAAGAGCAGATGTCTTGTCTCATGGATGTAGGACGTTCTGTGTGCTTTTATCCTTCCTATATCCATTGCTTAAAGGAGGCGGAGATGAGATTTGGATTCAAACACGCGTATTGATTTATTGACACAGCGGCGGTAATTGCCCTTGCTTATGTTACTCTCATATACCCCTCACATCAGCACTGAGAAGTGGCACTGTATTATTTTGCAGTGGGGGAAATGAGGCTCAGAGAGCATGAGGAAACTGGTCAAGCCCAAGCCACCTGTGAGTGGCAAGAGTCAGCCTTCCAACCCAGGTCTTCAGTGGCTCTTACTCCCATGCCATGTTCTTGCCTCATAATATGAAAGATTTAAGGCAAAACAGATAGTGTCTAAGCCCAGTGTTAGTCAAAGATGACTTGTCTTCGTTTTAGAGAGGAAATATCCATGTGGGAGAGGTTTTACCTTGGAATGTGGAGATTATACTCTCAGTTGCCAGGAGAAGGTGGTTAAACACTTTATTTAATGCCTCGAAGATGTGATAACAGAGACAGGAATTTTCCTTTTTCCATTTGCTCAAGAGAGTGTCAAAATTCACAACCATAAGGCACACACCCCAAATGTGTGTATATGTCTTTGTGTATACATGGGTGGGGGAGGGGAGAACACAAATCACTGCTTACTCGGGGTAGGTACAGATGGTCCCTGACTATGATCGTTGGACTTATGATTTCTCGACTTTACAATGGTGGGAAGGCCATATGGATTCAGTAAAAACTGTACGTCCAGGGGCGCCTGGCTGGTTCAGTTCACAGAACGTGTGACTCTTGATCTCAGGGGTCTCAGGGTCATGGGTTTGAGCCCCACGTTGGGACTGGAGCCTACCAACAATTAAAAAGAAAGAAACTGTACTTTGAATTCTGAATTTGGATCTTTTCCTGGGCTAGTGATGTGCTCCTGTCTTGTGATGTCAGCAGGGCAGTGAGCCACAGCTCCCGGTCAACCACGCGATCACGCGGGTCAATGGCAGATACGCTCACAACCGTTCTGTACCCAGACAGACATTCTGTTTTGCACTCTCAGTATAGTATTTAATAAATTACATGATACTTCATCATAGAATAGGCTTTGTGCTAGATGATTTTGCCCAGCAGTAGGCTAAAGTGTTCTGAGCACATTTAAGGCGGGCTAGGCTAAGTTATGATGTTCCATCGGGAAGGTGTATTAAATACATTTTCAACTCACCATATTTTTGACTTAGGGTGGGTTCATTGGGACATAAAGCCATCATAAGTCAAGGAAGATCTACATTCTGTTAAGTGCTTTCCATACATGATTACTCTTAATCTTCGCATCAATTCTTGAGGCATTCTCTCCTTTATGTTCTGGGAGAACAAACTGAGTCTTTCAGTTAAGGTTTGTGTACTTAAACTTATAGCACCCAAAGCTTATGAGAGGCAAGATTCCAACCCAAGTGGATATGTAACTCCCATTTCCCCTCTAGCCCAAAACACACCATTTGGAAACCGTACTCCATTTCAACATTGGAAATGGCTACTCTCACACTTCACCTGCGGGTGTATAAAGTGATAGCTTTCAGGCGGATAGCTGTGGTGCCTTTGATCCAATCATAAAAGTAAGCATATTCTTTTGGCCCACTAATTTCGGATCTGGCAATGTTCCCTAAGGAAATAATCAGGCATATGTGTGGAAAAATTAATGTGTAAGTTCTATACATTGTTATTTGAGTTACTTAACATGAAGTTATTAATCTCATTAGGCTCAAATGTCTAATAGGAGCTAGGCGAGATCCATTATGGTACATTCACACTGGAAACGTTAGGAAGTCATTACAAATCATGCTGTAGAAAAATACTTGGGAACAGGAGGATACCGCTATCCTGCGTTCAGTGAACACGAGGAGATGCTACCCCAGCTGTGTAGCGTACCTACAGGATATGTAGTATGTGTTGCAAAATACTACAAGAGAGGGGCGCCTGGGTGGCACAGCGGTTAAGCGTCTGCCTTCGGCTCAGGGCGTGATCCCGGCGTTCTGGGATCGAGCCCCACATCAGGCTCCTCCACTATGAGCTGCTTCTTCCTCTCCCACTCCCCCTGCCCGTGTTCCCTCTCTCGCTGGCTGTCTCTATCTCTGTCGAATAAATAAATAAAATCTTTAAAAAAAATACTAAAAGAGAGACACTGAACTTTCTGAGAAGATGCGACCTCATTTACTTTGGCTCAAGGCTGACAAGAAGGGTTCCTTAACCAGAGGTTCAGTGCACTGTCTTTGTGAGGTTGCATCTGCAGTCTGTCTTCCCACCTCATGGAACAAAATCCAGATTTCTTAGCTTAGGCTGGAAAGCCCTAAATAACTCTGGTTTTCTGAGCATCTATCCACCCTCCCTCTGCGTTCCTCACTATGCTTCCCCGACACAGGCCCTTTTTAGCTCCTGGACGACACATGCTCAACCCTAGTGCTATGCAGGGACTTTGCACATGCTGTCTCTGCTGCCAGGAATGTTTTCCCCATTCTGATGGCTGGTTTCTTTCTTCAGGTCTCAGCTTAAAGGTCACCTCTTCAGCGGAGTCCTTCCTTGACTACCTCATGTAATGTAAGCATCCCCCTCTGTGCTCCCCCACAGCATCCTGTTCTTTTTATTCTCACACACGAGATAATTGGTAATGACACATGGATGGGTTTTTTTTTGTTTTTGTTTTTTTAAGATTTTATTTATTTATTTGACAGAGATAGAGACAGCCAGTGAGAGAGGGAACACAAGCAGGGGGAGTGGGAGAGGAAGAAGCAGGCTCATAGCTGAAGAGCCTGATGTGGGGCTCGATCCCACAACGCCGGGATCACGCCCTGAGCCGAAGGCAGGTGCTTAACCGCTGTGCCACCCAGGCGCCCCCACATGGATGGGTTTTACTTGTTCAGTGTCTACCTGCTTATTGAAGGTAAGTCTTGTGAGGGTAAGGTCCACTTCCGTTTTGCTCACCACTGTACTGTGTACTCAGAGGCTACTCATGGTAGGTACTCAAGAAAGACTTGTTGAATGAATGAATAAATGAACAAAGAGAATACAAAATTATTAGGCCCTGGCTCTACACCTAGCAAAGTGCCAGGGAAGGTTTAAAAGCTCTTCAGAGAATAGAGGCAGGAACTAGATAGTCGGTGGCTGATAACCAATGTAAATCAGTGTCACACACAGGCTACAAGAATTCATACAAGGAAATGCTTTGCTTATCTAAACCATTTTCTAAGAATGGCTCCTTGGATATGAACTATGCCCTGCATCCTAGAAGTAATATGAAGTAGAGAGAGAGATCACTGAGCACAGGTCTCCCATTTTTGTAAAGGTATCCAGTTCCAGATACATCGGTTAAAGTGGAGCCAACCTCTACCACTTGGTATGTGGTACAAGTCATCACGTCTTCTGAAGAACTACACAAAATACTAAAATGGTGGCAAAAACAAACAAACAAACAAACAAATCACTTTTCTGTTAAAAGAGAAAGCTTCATAGGTAAAATCTTGCAGAAGGCTTAAAAACAATTACAGGGAAAAATAAAACAGATTATTCTTCACATTTTATTGTTTTTCCCTCTGCAGACTACAAAATAGCAACCTTTATCTGTCTCTAAGAACAAACACATAGGGCGAGCTTAGGGCCCGTCAGCGGTCCGGGGGAATGTTGCCTGTGGACATGAATTTGGGTGTTTGCGGTGGGGGCTCGGATGGCATGACTATTTTCCAAGCCTTATTCAAACAGTAACTTCTATCTGCTACCATGCTATCAATTTTTCCAACAGTGGATTGCAAATTCACCTCATAAATCAATCTGTACGAGAGAGAGGTCAGAAGCCAACCGCAGCCAATTAAAACCTCTCAGCAATAATTCATCTAAGATCTGAGTAAGGATTTTTTTTTTTTTTTTACAAGTCCTGGGAGGCTCTTGTTTATTCTAATCAGATCAGTAGAGGAAGAACTAAATTGGGTAGAACCTGCATTTTTCTCTTATCCCAGAACACAAACTCAGATGTTTTTATAGGGAAAGGAAGAGGAAAAGGAGAGCGATACGAGGAGAGTGGGCTGAAGCATTAGAACACTTTCTGCACATAAAGCAGTGTTCCCAAGGCTCTCCCGAGGCCAGACCTGTGTCTAGCTGCTTCATCCCGGGGAGCTTCTATTCCAGCCTCTTTGCAGTCTGAGTCCTGTCAGTGTTGTGTCCGACAAGTAAATACAGCTACACTACTACTATTCAGAGAGTGTCTCTGACACGGCAGGCCCTGGGGCAGCTTGAAATAAATCGGTATGTTTGTTGTTTTTTAGAAGACTGTAGATTACAGGTTACCCAGATGTGAGAAAGTGCTGGAAAAATTAGGAGGCTGTAGAGCATATACCCTAAGTGCATAAATATACAGCTGTACACACACATATTCATACACTACAGCTTTTGACTCTAGCCCTGTGTTGAAAGCTGAGCGAACTTGGAGAAATGACTCCGCTCTCTGAACTTCTGTTTCTTGTCTGTAAGATGGGTAGTAACAGTACCAACAGCATAGGCATGGGGTAGATGAAACAAGATGTTTGCAAAGCGTCGGCATGCTCTCTGGCTCCCAGGGTGGCCGCTCAGTGCTGGCCGTAACTAAATGCAGTGTGAGATTCTAGGCCCCACAGCAGTGCTCCCTGCTTATCAGCTCATTGGGTTCTCAGATTCTCCCTCCAGTCACGAGTCTAGCCCGATTCTTGATGGATCCCCGCACTGACGTGTCCTGGAGGTTGGGACTGAGGAGCTGCAGGCCAGTGGCCAACAGCCAGCTTCGGCCTCCTCGTGGTGGCAGAACAGCCCACTGGGCATTGTCTGCCCGGCTGCAGGGGCTCCGTGTGGCCCGACACGCTCCGGCCTGAGGGAGGCTCTGACTTAATCCTCCTCCTAGCCTCCAGCACACACGCAAACCTTCTAGCTACTTTTTATTTTTATTTTATTTTATTTTATTTTATTTTATTTTATTTTTTAAAAGATTTTATTTATTTATTTGACAGAGAGACAGCCAGCGAGAGAGGGAACACAAGCAGGGGGAGTGGGAGAGGAAGAAGCAGGCTCATAGCGGAGGAGCCTGATGTGGGGCTCGATCCCATAACGCCGGGATCACGCCCTGAGCTGAAGGCAGACGCTTAACCGCTGTGCCACCCAGGCGCCCCTCTAGCTACTTTTTAAAACAAAATGCTTTATTTCCTAATTATAAACATAAAAGTATATGCTTATCGTAAAATTGGAACGATGTATAAAGTGTATAAAGGGACAAAATTAATAGTCTTGCTGTCTCCACCCTCTCTACTCCCCACTCCACTGCCCCCATCCTGAGGTAACCAACAGCAATTGTTCTGTAAATAACCTCCCATGACTCGTAAATACCAAAAATAAAATAAAATAAATAAAATGTCGATACTTTAAAAATACACCTGCAATCATATAGACATGGAATAAATATTACACTGCAACTTGCTTTCTTCCCCCCGAGTCCAAAGGATGATGGACATTTTTCCCAGCTACTATTGAGAAAATCTAGACAAAACTGTGAGATCTTTACCCAAGTTCTGCAGGACATTCAACAAAGTAAATAGAAATGTTGGCTTTGTCCTCCTGGTCACTATCTTTTAGATTTCATCCAAGGAGTTCCAAAGCGTTAGGTTTGGGATGAGGAACTATGTCAAAGAACTCGTAGCTGTTTTATTTCTCTCTAAGACCACAGTAGTTTAGCGATTACAGCCTGCTTCCCTTTCCTGGGAAATTCTCTGTCTTCAGCTTTTTCTAGAATTTGAGACACGTGCAAAGGAAACCTGGCAGCAAGAGACACTGTCTTCCTCGCCAGAGGTCTCTCTGCAACTCTGCCTTATCAGGGTGAGGAGATGGTGTGTGTGCTTGAACAGACAAATTCTGTCCACTCTGTGGTTACCCTGGACAGGCTGACCAGGCCCTCAACCACACCAGCCAGGAGCGTAGAGCCCGTCAAGAAACAGGGTACACCTAAGTCTCCTAGCTGCTGGAACGGCTGCCGTTTCAATGAAACTGGCCAGGGTGAGTCCAAGAGTCGAGTTAGAAGTCACTTTTCTTATCAAGTCCTGAGCAATTCCTGAGAAAATGCACATGGAACCAAATCCTGTCCCACACCCAGGACGCCAGAGACAGGGAAGGAGAGCGGAAGTTCATGGTGGACGTGATCAGCCTGATTGCCTCCTTCTCTTGTTCTGTATTTATCACCAGCAGGGAGAACACATCCAGAGAGATGGGGATGTTTTTGGGATGAGGTACTCAGGTGTCTCTCTTAACTCTGCTGGGAAGACAAGTCACCAACACTCCCTCCCACTCACCCTGGATTGGGACCAGAGTACAAATAGACACTTCTGCGTGAATCAAGATAAGAGCTAGGGGGAAAAAATCATGTATCCTGAGAGAGAAAAGGTACTATGACACCAAGCCTAAACCCCTAAATCCGGCCTAGCACTAACAAGGATAAGGAGGCTCCTTCCAGCTGGAAACAGAACAGCCCCCATAGAGTTATTTATCACTCGCCCACCATGTTTATTATTGTTTGAGGGCCAGAGAAGGTGGCTGTGTTTACAGCAGGTTACAGGGATATCAGAAAACTCCACACAGGATTCGTGAGGCTCCTGGAGCCTGACGGAGATTAGAAAGCATAGAGACGCCCCTCCTGGACACACACATATTCTCTAATTACATTCTGTGTGTGTGTGTGTGTGTGTTTATCCGAGGACTGTGAGCTTCTTGAAGATAGGGGCGAGGCTTTATATCCTGTTCATGCTCTCCCAATCATCCTTTAGAGGAAATGAGACTTACGAAGCAGGAGCTCCATAAATATTTGTGAAATGAGCTCAGTCAGACAGCAGAATCTGCTCTGATTGTCAGTAAAAACAACTTAATCTTCAGCTAAGACCATTCAGAATCTAGTATGTGAAGAGCTAGATTAGCCAGGGGAGGAGGAAGAGATGAGCAGAAGTTAAAGGTAGGTGATGTTCCCAACCCTCCCTGTGGGGTGAGGAGAGTAGCATCACCTTTCACAGGACGGGTGACTCCATCTGTTAAAATAATTTTTTTTTTTAATTTTCTCACTAACATTTTTTGAACATGGCGGTCAAATCCCCACCATTTCTCATTTTAGACATAAGGCTTAAAATATTTTTTTAAAAAGGAATAGATGGAGAATCCCTTGCACAGGGCCTAGAATATGCCCCCAGTTGCTGGTTTCCTTCTCATTTTTCCTGTCCTGTGGGCTTTAATTCATGGAAGTTAGAGTAACCTAAGGCAGATTCTTTCCTGAAGCACAATTTGGCAGGAAAAAGGAGGAGGAGAGCTAAGGAGATGTGTCAGTGAGGAACTCAGGGAAAGGTGCTGTTTTGGTGAACACTGTAGTTTGCTAGCAAAAAAGTATGTGTGGGAAAATCTGTAATATTTAAGGCCATTTGATGTCTAACAGCCAAGCTGAACACAACATGCAGGAGAAATCCCACTGACAGGAATCTCACTCAGACTCTGCTCAGAAAACACTTTCTGTAGTCTAGGTTGTTATTGTTGTCATGTATCTTGTCACTCATCTCCCCACTTTGAAAAAGAATATATGTTTACAGACTTGATGAAGAACCTTGTGTTTACTATTTTTTTTTTTGAACATGACCCAGAAAAAAAAAAAGACAATGGAAGGTATTGCACAAGAACTAATAACAGAAGAAGGTGAAAACTTCCCCTAGTCCTCCGACCCCACCCCCATTTTGAACAAGGAAATTTAAATTATTTGGAAATTTAAATTAGTTGTGACTTATTATGGCATTTACTCAGAGGAAACATGCAGATTTATAACGTGAAATAATTAAATGTGTTCTTTTGTTTGAAAATTCTTTAAACTCCTTATGAGACAGAGGAAATGGAAAGAAGACATCTTAGATTCTACAGAAATAAAAAAATACCTAAAAATACAAAAATAACATTATGGATAACTCTGCTTTCTAGCTAACTTAAACTCTGATATGGGTATAACCCAGTTTTTGAGAGATCTTTGACAAAGTTGATATTTCTCAAATTTGTGTGAAACCCTTACAGTACTGATTGAAAAGGTATAGAATTTAGTCAAAAAACTCAAAATGAGAATCTGAGGCTATTTTCTCTCTGATTTTTTTGATTCTGTTAATTTCTTTAAATTTTTTTCTTTCCCAGCCATGTTTAAAAAAAAAAAAAAAACAGAAAAAGCCATCATTTTAGCTTCAAATACTGTTGTAACTGGACTTTTAGTTTATCACAATTTTGCATTTACATGCAAATAAGACCTTTTATTCAATAAACAGTGATTGAATTGCCAACACTCTACCAAGAACTGAGTTTTAAGAGGCTAATAACATCTCTGAGTCTATATTTTCATATAGCTCTTCTTATTAAAGCATACTAATATTTCAATATACTTTTCATATGCCATAAAAAATAAGCAAACAAAACCAACCAAGATATAGAGGAAACGTATAAACACTAACATTAACAAACACTGACAAATGAATACCATAACTACACTAAAGAAGGGGGATGAAAAGAATTGACTTAAGTAACTATAGAAAACAGTTATCTTGGGGCGCCTGGGTGGCACAGCGGTTAAGCGTCTGCCTTCGGCTCAGGGCGTGATCCCGGCATTATAGGATCGAGCCCCACATCAGGCTCTTCCGCTAGGAGCCTGCTTCTTCCTCTCCCACTCCCCCTGCTTGTGTTCCCTCTCTCGCTGGCTGTCTCTATCTCTGTCAAATAAATAAATAAAATCTTAAAAAAAAAAAAAGAAAACAGTTATCTTGACTAGATATTGTCAGGCTAAAGACAAAAGGAGCATCCAAATGCTGTCTTCTATTTAGAAGCTCATTTAATGTGTCTCATTAAATGTTCACTAGAATATTTAATAATAAGTGAGTAGGTTGTACATAATCACAGCTGGTTTCTCAGTGTTGGAGAAAGAAGTTGCAAGTAAGGAAAAGGGAAAGGTTAAAATGAACCCTGTGGATTAGAATCTAAGTTATCAAATATAAATTCATATTATTATGTGCTATATGTTTATGTATATATATATATATATATATATACATATACACACAGATACATACAGAGATACAGATGGGTATAGATGGTACTGATGGGTATATATGCATGATTTATAGATATGTAATTTCCTAACTCTGTCTACTGAGAGGGCCTAGAAGCAACGGTCCCCAGTTGCAATGAGCACAACTAGTGCCCAGATCTTGGTTTGTAAGCGCCATTTCCAATAAAAGGAACCAGGGCTTCTTGGAGAAATAGTAGGGTAGGGGCAAGGGGAGGGAAAATATAAGATGAGCCTGGAAAGTGTTGTGGAGCCAGAAAGGAGGGAAATACTCTAAATTAAGATGGGGACATGTCAAAAGAAAACAAAAGTCTACCTATGAACACTCCTAATGGACAAGTTGGGACAATTTGAGCAACAAAACAAATATTGATACCATTGGATTTTGCCCATAGAATAAAATGAATATTCATGAGACCACACTGCTATAAATATATAATTGATTAAATAGGTAAATAAATAAATGGCTAAGAAGAGATAGGTCTTTCTTACAGCAGAATTCTAATGAAAAGATGTAGAAGGAAAGATGGTAGTAGAAAATCACCATTAGGTAGATATTATAGTAATTCTTGTAGCAGACAAGCTCTATAGGTGAATGGCCAAAAAAAAAAAAAATCAGTGGAAAGGGGCACCTGGGTGGCTCAGTCGGTTAAGCGTCCAACTCTTTTTTTTTTTTTAAAGATTTTTTATTTATTTATTCGACAGATAGAGACAGCCAGCGAGAGAGGGAACACAAGCAGGGGGAGTGGGAGAGGAAGAAGCAGGCTCCCAGCGGAGGAGCCTGATGTGGGGCTCGATCCCATAACGCCGGGATCACGCCCTGAGCCGAAGGCAGACGCTTAACCGCTGTGCCACCCAGGCGCCCCTAAACGTCCAACTCTTGATCTCAGCTCAGGTCTTGATCTCAGGGTTGTGAGTTCAAGCCCTGCATGAAGCCTACTTAAAAAAAAAAAATCAGTGGACAAAAAGTTGAAGATTTTAAAAGTCTCAAAGTATCTCCCTCAAGATATTTATTAACTACAAAGGGAAAGACGGTAACTTTATAGTGGATAAACCTTTGCAGATACCACCTTAACCAAGTAACCAAAGTTAAAATCACCAATAGTAAAACATATCGACATCATAATGAGAAGGACATAACATCATTTCTGTGGTGTTCTTGCCAAAAATTTATAACCTTGCTTCAATTGTGAGAAAATATCAAAAATCCAAATTGAGGGACATTCTACAAAATGAGAAGTACTCTTCAAAAGTGTCAAGGTTATGAAAGATAAGAAAATCCTGTGAAAGGAGAAAGGAGATTTAACAGGTAGATGCAATGGGGGAAGCTGCGTAAGATCCGGAAAAGAAAAAGAACATTAGTGGAGAAAGTGGTGATATTCAAACTGTATCAATGTTTGAAAATTATGCTATGTTTATGTAAGATGTTAACACTCAGGGGGCACCTGGGTGGTGCAGTCGTTAAGTGTCTGCCTTTGGCTCAGGGCGTGATCCCGGCGTTGTGGGATCGAGGCCCACATCAGGCTCCTCTGCTATGAGCCTGCTTCTTCCTCTCCCACTCCCCCTGCCTGTGTTCCCTCTCTCGCTGGCTGTCTCTATCTCTGTCGAATAAATAAATAAAATCTTAAAAATAAAAAGATGTTAACACTCAGGGAAGTGGGGTGAAGGTATCCAGGAGCCCTCTACACTATTTTGGCCACTTGTTTTTATAAGTTTAAAATTAGCTCAAAATAATAGTTAAAAAAAAAGATTTAAAAATATTTTGGCCCTCAAAGAAAATTTAATAGGAAATAATAGTGGAGGAAATTGAAGGCCCCATCTTCATAGTGCATTGCCACTCCTGACTTCCCCTTACTCTGTTTTCCCATAGCACTTACCACCTTCTAA
>NW_024424786.1:18732747-18747190 GCF_017311325.1 Ursus maritimus
TTTTTTTTTTTTAAAGATTTTTTATTTATTTATTCGACAGATAGAGACAGCCAGCGAGAGAGGGAACACAAGCAGGGGGAGTGGGAGAGGAAGAAGCAGGCTCCCAGCGGAGGAGCCTGATGTGGGGCTCGATCCCATAACGCCGGGATCACGCCCTGAGCCGAAGGCAGACGCTTAACCGCTGTGCCACCCAGGCGCCCCTAAACGTCCAACTCTTGATCTCAGCTCAGGTCTTGATCTCAGGGTTGTGAGTTCAAGCCCTGCATGAAGCCTACTTAAAAAAAAAAATCAGTGGACAAAAAGTTGAAGATTTTAAAAGTCTCAAAGTATCTCCCTCAAGATATTTATTAACTACAAAGGGAAAGACGGTAACTTTATAGTGGATAAACCTTTGCAGATACCACCTTAACCAAGTAACCAAAGTTAAAATCACCAATAGTAAAACATATCGACATCATAATGAGAAGGACATAACATCATTTCTGTGGTGTTCTTGCCAAAAATTTATAACCTTGCTTCAATTGTGAGAAAATATCAAAAATCCAAATTGAGGGACATTCTACAAAATGAGAAGTACTCTTCAAAAGTGTCAAGGTTATGAAAGATAAGAAAATCCTGTGAAAGGAGAAAGGAGATTTAACAGGTAGATGCAATGGGGGAAGCTGCGTAAGATCCGGAAAAGAAAAAGAACATTAGTGGAGAAAGTGGTGATATTCAAACTGTATCAATGTTTGAAAATTATGCTATGTTTATGTAAGATGTTAACACTCAGGGGGCACCTGGGTGGTGCAGTCGTTAAGTGTCTGCCTTTGGCTCAGGGCGTGATCCCGGCGTTGTGGGATCGAGGCCCACATCAGGCTCCTCTGCTATGAGCCTGCTTCTTCCTCTCCCACTCCCCCTGCCTGTGTTCCCTCTCTCGCTGGCTGTCTCTATCTCTGTCGAATAAATAAATAAAATCTTAAAAATAAAAAGATGTTAACACTCAGGGAAGTGGGGTGAAGGTATCCAGGAGCCCTCTACACTATTTTGGCCACTTGTTTTTATAAGTTTAAAATTAGCTCAAAATAATAGTTAAAAAAAAAGATTTAAAAATATTTTGGCCCTCAAAGAAAATTTAATAGGAAATAATAGTGGAGGAAATTGAAGGCCCCATCTTCATAGTGCATTGCCACTCCTGACTTCCCCTTACTCTGTTTTCCCATAGCACTTACCACCTTCTAACATATTATATAATTTACTTACTTGTTATAGTTAGTGTGTATGGCATGCTCCCCTACAGAAGACAGGAGGGAGGGTCTTTGTTTTGTTTACTGGTTTATCCTGAGATCCCAGAATAGTGTCTGGCCCAACATAAGCAATATATATATATATTTGATACATGAATGGGCAAAAATTTGCAAAAAAATAAATGCAAGATGGCATATATTAAATAGATGCTACAAACTCAGAAGCCTTCAGGGCTTGGCCAGGTAACTTAAATATGTGAAGGGTTGTCTGTTTTGTTCGCTCATGTATCTCATGTGGCCCAGATAGGGCCTGGTGCACTTAATAAATGTTTGCTTAAAGAATTAATGTAAGCTTTTTTTATTGATTGGGTGCAAATTACACACCTGGAATTTTAGCAGTGTTTTGATTATATAACGATGACTATCTTGACTTATACAACACGAAAGGTGGAAAAAATTTAATTTATTGGTAAATGCAAAGATATTCTGGAAAATACTTTTATCTGCTCCATACTAAAAATTTTACTTTCTTTTTGATTCAAAAAATAAACTTGTTGGCGGGAAACAATATTTCTCAAAAATGCTGTATTAAGATGTAGTGACAGTGTCACATATTGCTGGTGGCAATATTAATTGCTATAACCTTTCTAGAAAGCAATGAAGCATTATGTATCAGGATCTTAAAAAAAAAAGTGCTTAGGTTTTCACAAAACAATTCCTTTTCTGGAATCCATCTTCCAAACTGACCTGTGTAGATATAGTAATCACAGAGTTAGTTAAGAGTTAGAGATAGTTAAGAAATGAGACGTCGGCCAAAAAACTAAATCAATAATGGGAAAATGAGTAAGTACATACAGTACATTCAAATTATGGATTATTTCTCAGGCACTAAAATCCACGTTTATGAATTGCTTTTAGTAACATGAGAACGTGTTTGTACTAAAATGTTAAGTGAAAAAGAGGAGGATACAAATTGTATAGGCAGTATTATCACAATAATATACAATATGATTTTTAAAAAGTGGAAATATGAACATGTGTAAACTCTTTGGAATTTCCCCCTTGCTTCTCTGTACATTTCTTTACTTTTCATTAACATATATTAGTTTTTAAATCAGAAAAATATGTTAATGATAAAATATAACAACTTTCAATTGAGAATCTTAAAAATACTATGAAATAAAGAAAAAGTCAAATGCCAAAATAAAATTTATTTAAAAACTTACAGTATTACCAGAATAAATGCTGAATGGATCCAGGATCTAAATGTAAAAAATAAAACCAGAGAGTTACTAAAAAGATACATGGACAAATTTCTTTACAACTTGTACTGGGGAAAGCCTTTCTAAGTCTGACTCAAATCCTAGGAGCAATAAAAAGATAAAAACTAATAAATTTGAATGATTAAAGCTTTTTATGGAGAAATAAAAACATAAGCAAACAACAATAACAATAACAACAAAAGACAAATGGCGAGGGTATTTGAACTCTTAATATAAAGGGCTAATTTCTCTATTGTATAAAGAACTTTTAAAATTGAGAAAGAAGGGGCGCCTGGGTGGCTCAGTCGTTAAGCATCTGCCTTTGGCTCAGGTCCTGATCTCGGGATCCTGGGATGGAGTCCCACACTGGGCTCCCTGCTCCGCGGGAGACCTGCTTCTCCCTCTCCCATTCCCCCTGCTTGTGTTCCCTGTCTCGATATGTCTCTCTCTCTCTCTGTGTGTGTGTGAAATAAAGAAATAAAATCTTTTTTAAAAACTGAGAAGGAAAACAGCAAAACCTGATAGAAAAATGGGCATAAAACATGACCATGCAGGGGTGCCTGGCTGGCTCAGTCAGTTAAGCCTCTGCCTTTCGCTCAGGTCATGATCTTAGAAGAGGGTGTCCTGGGATTGAGCCCTGCATCAATCAGACTGACTCCCTGCTCAGAAGGGAGTCTGCTTCTCCCTCTCGTGCTTCCTCTCTCAAATAAATAAATTAAAACAAAAACAAAAACAAAACAAAAAAACAAACCATGACCATGCAATTTATAGAAAAAGATATACAAATGACTTAACTGTATAAGATTCTCAACTTATTTCATTATAAGAGGACTGTAAATTAAAACCGCACTGAGACACCATTTCTTACCTATTAGCTGGCGGAAACCCCAAAGCTTGATAATGCTGTGAGGCTGTGAGGGAACAGGCCTCTCATACATTACAGTTAAGATATAAGGGTGCATTCCTATAGAGGAGAATTTGGCCAAAACTATCAAAATTACACATGCATTCACCCTTTGACCCAGCAATCCTACCCTATTAGAGTGCCCTATTTTTCTTTTTATTCTCCTTGCTCTGTAACCATGTGTGCAGTTTACGGCTAGTGTGCTGTAAAGGCATTCTAAGGAGACTGAGTCTTAGTCTCACCACTTTCTACAAACAGATCTTTCTGGGAAAGAGCAGATGGGTCTGTTTGGAAGTCAGCGCTGTTTTTCCATCACCAAGGGGATTGCTGCGGAACGCCGCCCCCAAAGTTCATTATCTCAGCATTTAATGTTTTGTTTTTGTTTTTTCAAAATACAGAAAAGTAATTAGAAGACATGATGGGCAATAACCTCTGTGCCAAATTACCTTGTTTTAATTTGATGATGCTTTTGAATTGTTCAAGCTCAAATAATTAATTTAAAAACTGCCAGGCTCTTGATAGGATTTTTTTTTTTTTTTTTGGAATGTGCATGCCAAGTATTATAAAGAATGTTTTTCATGGTAAAATCTTAACCCCCTAAGACACACAAGGACCACCGGACCACTGATCTGCTTCAAATATTCGAAAGATAATAAGCCACCGGTTCACAGGAGGAAATTATTGCCGGGGCCAGCCTCTAGCAGTCTAGGTCTGACTATTTCTTTAGTGACATTTATAAAACCCCGTTTCTTTAATCAGATCATAAGAAGATTGAATCAGGTTTCAGATTCACTCGGGGTTGATAATTGAGCTCATTCCTGAAAGGCCGAAGGAGCACAAAAGCACCGAAGTGAAACCATGGACATTAGTGATTTGAATAGGAGAATCGTGAACTTTGGTAAAGAAAACATGCCCCATCGGGGCTCTCACGGAACAAGCTTTGCCAAACTCTAATAAGATTAATGAAAGTAAAAGTAAGGAAAACACGGGGAACCTTGTTTTCTATGAAAGGAAAGAAGAGAGGAGGAGAAAGAAGATCAACCTCATTTATACCCTTAACTCTATAATTACGGGCCCACGTGGAGCGGCGGGCAGCACTTTCCTTCTCGCTGAGGGCATGCAACGTCTAGCTCTTTCTCGAGTTGCGGGGTTTGCCTTTGGAAGAACTGGCTTCTCTAAATGAAACCGGACCGAAATTCCGGGCCATCTTTTGTAAATGTTTGTTCTCCACAAGGGCAGGGCGACTTCCTAAGTGGGTAAGCTGGCTGGAGATCTGAGCAAGCTTAGAAAGGAGAGCCAGGCCTGACCTTGAACTTCACGGGCACTGCGCACGGCAGCGCGCACACACCCTCCACCCTGGCTTGGGGCCCTGACCTGCAGCCCCAAGCAGCCTCCTCATCCCCCACCCACATCCCCTCACCACACTGTCCTTGGGGGGAGTCTGCGAACGTGGTAGGCACACCCGGTCTTAGGAGCAGTCTTCCCTCAGCTCTCCGTGGGCCTTTCTCCTGTCCTTCTTCAGTGCCTCTCTCAAATGCCCCTTCTCAGGGAGCCTTCCCTCAGACCTCCGCTGCCGCCAAGCCCCCTCCCCAGCTCCATTTTCCCTCGTTCTCATTATTATTGCCTTCTAACTTAGTATTTATTACCTTATTTACTGTATTTATTATGGGACTCCCCTGGTACAACATAAGCTCCCCGAGGGCAGGCTTTTGTCTGTTTTCTGCTGTGTTCTCACGATATAGGAATGGTGCCTGGTCACAGAAGGCATTTAATAATTTTTGGCTGAATAAATGAATGAATTATCCTGCACTTGCCTTATCATGACCTATCCACCTTCATCACGATTGTTTTCCTTAATGGATGTGAGGCTCCACGCGAGCAGGGATGGCATCGCCGTCGCCCAGTCGGTGGTCCCAACACCCGGCATCGTGCTAGGCACGTGACTAGGCCTTCCACAGTGGCTTACTGAATGAAAGAATTAAACCATCCTAACAATCTTTCTGAAGATAGTGAAATGGGAATAAAGAGCCACAGATTCTAAGTAACTTTGGGAAAATCTTTTGACCTTAGTGGAATCAGCTTCTCCATATAAACAATGATGGAATGGGACCAGAGCAACAGTAAGGTCCTGTCTAGTCTTGGGATTCTGCAGACCCATGCCTTCATAGCGTGTCTTCCTCTCTTCTTAACCAGTTTATTTGTTTGTTATTTGAGTATAGTTGACACATAATGTTCCATTAGTTTCAGGTGTACGACTTAGTGATTTGACAAGTTTAGATACTATGCGACGCTCACCACACACGTAGCTACCATCCGTCCCTTTACATCACTACTACAATATCATTAACTATATTCTTTATGCTGTGCCTTTTAGTCCCATGGTTCATTCCATAACTGGAGGCCTGTATCCCCCACGCCACTTCACCCGTTTCTTCTTATCAACTTTTCAAAGTCCAGATTAAGTATGGTTACTAAATAAGATGTGTGTTCTTAGAAATTGTTTGCTGTGAAAGTTGGGGTTCCCAGCAGACATTTTATATAGTCCCAGGGCTTGGGACGTGCAAATGGGATAGAAGAAACTGAGCCACTGCCCAAAGTCTGAGTCCTTCTAAGGATGGATAAACTGATTTCAGATAAGGAAATCATAAGGATTTTTAAAGAGATTTTTAAAATTATTGATTGATTGATTGATTGATACTTATTTTTTAAAGTTTATTTATTTTTTTTTTTTTAGTAATTTCTACAGCCAACGTGGGGCTCTAACTGACCACCCCCAGGTCAAGAGTCTCATGCTCTTCCCCCCCCCCCCCCCGCCACCATGAGGACTTTTAAAAATAGTCCTACTTATAGTAGTGTCTCAGATTGTTAGATCATTTTTGATATAGTCTGAGATTCAGAAATCTTAGACGTTACTTCAGAAAATCACAAGACCCATAGAAGTGATAAAAATCGTACACTTGAATGTCTTCTGCAGAATTGACTGAGGGGTGTCTGCTCATTTATTCAGGGCCTTTTCAAAAGTTATCCCTTTGTTCTAAATTCTAGGTCACTGTCCTGGTTTCCAGTGTTGGATGCCCATGTGATCTACCAACACTTCTTGAAGTCATGAACTAAACTCTTATCAGTTTTCATGGCAGGTGTAAGAAATGGCGAAATTAGTAAAGCAGGTAGCAGGATGCTTTCATATTCCTATCCCTAGTTTATTTCTAACGTTCTCACTGCTTTAAGAACACACTGCAAGTATTTGGCTTTGGTTACTCTGCACTTCCAAACCCGACAGTTTTTTTGTGGGCTAGGAATGCCCATGCTTTTATTGATTCTACATTCTCAATACTTTAAGAGGCATTAAAATGTTCTGAAGCTGACTGCATTCTGTTTTGTATTTTTAAATTCATTCTAACTCAGACAAAGCTAAGTTTGAATGGTCCTCGCTTGATAGTGACCAGTGTTCCCTGGCTCCTCCAAGTCATCAGTCTGTCCCGTGCTAGGCCACCAAGTACCACTGAGTAGCTTCCTCGGGATACGGACAAGTGTCCTTAAACAGGGTGGCCCACCACAAACTGAATGCACCCTCAGTGAGGTCTTCCACAGACACTCAGCCAAGCTGAACATCGATGGGAACCAATGTTTGGTGGTTGAGGAGATGACATTTGAAGACTCAAGGCAAAGGAGTTCTCAGGAGAGGGAACAGCATGTGCAAAGCTCCTGAGATGCAAATAGGCTTTACATGTATAAGAAACAGAAAAACACTGGTGAGACGTGTATACAGCAACTGAGCAGTCACCTGGAACAAACCTATCTAAATAAGTTTTATTCTTCATTCCCAAGTCTCTCCTGCACAGTTTGGTATAAAGGACAACACTGGCAAGGCTGAAACTTTTGCACTCAGGTTGGAGCTCCCCAAGACACAGATTAGATCAAAATCCTATCTCTGGACTTTTTAGGCTGACTAATCTTTAACTGGTGGTTGCTTAAATCACGTTTCCCTGCCTCTGATCTATCGTCTTTGCATTCTAATCCCTGCTTTCCCTTTTCTACTCTTGACCCCCTTGGCTTCCAACACAGCTGCAATGTCCACAATCCAGGATCCCCTGAGCTGCTGAACACCTGTCTTCCTGCCCTGTCAGAGCTTTTTCATTGATGACCTAGCAAGTCAGCTTCCTGATCGTTGCCTCTCCCCATCCCTGATAGCTGTTCGTTTTCACCCTTTGTCTCTTTTCCACCACTGCCTTCTCTCTCTCTCTCTCTCTCTCTAGCTCACACCTCTGGCAGCCCTGCATCCATACTCCGTCTGGTCCAGCCTGCTTCTAAGTACTCTATGCTTTGGTGGAGGCTTTGTGCCTAGAGCTCACTTCCCCACCAGGACCAGCCAGATGGTAACATTGAAAGGACCACCGTTGGCTTAGAAGCATTGCTGGCATCACATAAGGAATTTGGGCTGCAACATCTCAGAAACAACCTGCACGGTATCTGCCGACAAATACTAACCCCCTCTACGGCACAAGTCTCTGTAGCTCAATCAGTTTCTGCTCCAAACCCAACACCTCCTTATTTTCCAAACCACACAACTTGATATTTTGTTATAGTTTTGCATTATTTTTTGTTTTGTAAATGTTTTAATATTGCATCCCAACAAAATGTATATATACGGTGAGAGCCTAATAAATACTGGCTGATTGATCCTTCATTGTCTTAATTCAGCTAGGAGTTTTAGGCACGGGAGCAAAGGTGATGGAAAGTATCGTCCTTCTTGGTAGATCTGTGTCATTGGAGCTAACCGCTACCTCTAACTGGTGGCTAAAGTTAGAAGCGGGGAGGCTGAGCAATACAGCACTCCCACGTCCCTGGAAGGTCCACAGTTGCACAATTCAGGACAAAAGGGCAGCCCTTCCTGCTTCATGTGATAATTAGATTGTTCACTCATTTGTTAATTCAGTGAATATTATTTTCTGAGTCATGCTCATGTACCAGGTGTGAGGCAACGTGCTAAGCATCATGGAGGACACACAAAAAAATTCTGAACCATGATACCTGGGGTCCCTTACTCAGCCTAAATTATGATCAGATAAAAATCTCAGCTCTTCCTCACGGAAGAACAGTGGGGGCAGAATCTGCAAACAATGGGCATCAGACGTCAGTATCTGGGCTGCTGGCTGGACTCTGTCTCTATTGGAACGTGCCGTGCTGTCCGGGGGGAAGCAAAACCACGGATCAAGACCTTTTAAATCAGGACCTCCGCACTTCAGAACTTCCCTTTTCTTTTTGTAGCAGGATGTCAAGTGCATTCCAATGAAGCACAAGAAATTCTGATGTGAGAAAGAAAGATTTTTAACTACTTCATGTGCACAGACCTTACCCGAAAATGGACTTGTAAATTTCATCAATGATCACAAATGTAATGAAACAAAAGGACTTAAAAATCTGTTTCACTACACCATGATACTATTATGCTCAGCACCTGTGCTAAACAGAGTTTTCATTCATTCATTCATTCATTCATTCATTCATTCACTCATTCATTGGATTATTAGTTCTTTCCTTCTCATATTCACTTATTTAACAAATGTTTACCGAGTACATACTATGGGCTCTGTGCTAGGAACTATGGGTGATATAAAGATGAATAAGATACTACCTCTCTGGCCTTAAAGCACTTAGAGGAAAAAAGGGATAAAATATGCCCTTAAAAAACTATGGATAAAACATTTGATACATCATCCAAGAGAATTAAAGTGCTAGGAGAACAGAGATCTGGCTTGAGAAAATGGCTTCATAGAGGAGGTAGCTGGGGCCTAGGAGAAAGGGTGGGAAACGAGTATGTGGAAATGGGGATGGGGTTGAGAATGGGGCATTATCACCACCAACACAATTAAGCTATAGAATATATCACACCAGAAAGTTCCTTCGTACCTCCTGTAGTCAGTCTCACCATCCCACGCCCCTTTCCTATGGAAACCGTGATTTGCTTTCTCTTACTAGAAATGAGTTTTGCCAGTTCTAGAGCTTCTTTAAATGCAATTTTGCAGTATACAGTCTTCTGGATCTGGCTTTTTTCGTTTTGAGATTCTTGCATGTAGGTGTTCATTTCAGTAGTTTGTTCTTTCTAATTGCGGAGCTGTATTCTATTGTATGGGAATGCCACAATTTCTTTAGCACTTGTTTTCCAGTTCTAAAACATTGTGAATAAAGCTGCTATTCGTGTACAAGTCTGTCTGTGGACATATGATTTAATTTCTCTTGGATAATACCTAAGAGCAGAATTCCTGGATTATATGAAAAGTGAATGTTTTCATATAAAAGCAACGTAGCTCTACCATGTTACACTCCCACCGGCAGGGCATGGGAGTTCCAATTACTCCACATTCACTCACACTTGGTACTGTGATTCTTTCTAATTTTAGCCATTTTAATAGGCGTGTAGGTCAATCTCACTGTGGTTTTAATTTGCTTTTCCCTGATGACTAAAGATGTTAAGTATTTTTTTCATATGCTTGTTAGCCATTCACATATTTGCTTTAGTGAAGTTTCTGTTCAAATCTTCTGCCTATTTTTAGCTGGGTTTTTGTTTTATTGTTGAGTTGCAAGTGCTCATTATATATTTTAGGTACAAGTCCCTTATCAGGTTAATGTATTCTGAATATTGCCTCCGAGTCAGTGGTTTACTTTTCCTTTACTGTAATGGTACTTTAGAAGAGAAGAAGCTTTACATTTTAATGAAATTCAATTTATCAATTTTTTTCACTTATGGTTTGTATTTTTTGTGTCCTAAGAAATCTTTGCTTTACCAGTCACAAAGAGTTTCTTTTACGTTTTCTTCTAGAAGCTGGTTCGGCTTTGACATTTCAGCATATGATCCATTTTCATTATGATCGTGATTACATTTTGCGGTAAGGTTTGCGGTAAGGAACAAGGTCTATTTTTTCCCTATGAATCTCCAGTTGCAATACTTCCACTTACTGGGGGAAAGAAAACTCTTTCCCTGTTGGATTATTTTGACACCTTTTCCAAAAATCTCCTGACAATATATGTATGAGTCCATTTCTGGGCTACATAATCTATTCCATTCATCTAGGTATCCATCCTTACATCCAATCTACACGGTTCAATTGACGTAACTTCACAGCAAGACTTTCAATCAAGTAAAGTAATTTCTCCAACTTTTTCATCTTTCGCAAATCAAGAAGGCCAATTTTATTTGGTTTCAAATCAACCTGTTGACCAAGAGTAATATCACAGATACAACTATGAATGATATGGGCGCTACCACCAAGTTCAAATACGTTTCTACCCCAAATTAAGTTTCTTCATTTAATACAAGCATTATTGCCACCTCAACACCGTGCCCTGCCAAAATTCACATTTGTATTATTACCAAAAACATAAATTATTTTATCTTCAGTGATGAACCTTTAAACTCAATTTATGATAGCATTCACAATAATGGAAGAAATGGCAGCTGTTTCACTTTTGACCAAACGAACTTTCAAATAGTTTATTTACTCTTATTTCATGAACTGGATTAAAAGGTAGAATCACTATTGAAATTAATTTCAGTGTCTATTTGAAATATCTGCTGTAATGCCTCTAAATCGAGCATCATTTAACTATTTGTAAACTTCTGCTAATGGAGGCAATACATTAACACCTGTTGCTTTAAATTTCTTATAAATGCACAAGAAAAAAATATATTGGGTGTCTGTCGTGAACCACTTCAGATGAGCTCAGCCTCCCCGGTTCCGCCTGCTTGCCACACTAGCCCCCCCCCGAAGTCTTTCATCTCAGCCCTGCACCTTCGGTTTGGATTGCTTACCTTGTGCTCCAGACCGGCCTTGCAGACAGCTTGCAGAATGTTTGGCATGCATGTACGAGCAGGAAGTAAGCTGAAGGGCCCTGGAAGGAACTTGTAACCAATGGGGCCAATCGTTAAATGCCATTCTCTTTCTTCATCTGAAGGACTGTCTTGAGATGTGTTTAATATGGCTCTTCAGGAATCTCATGGATTGAACGGTAGGTCACGCGTAGTAGTGGCCAACTTTGATACTTCTTTATGTTGACTCTGCCTCCTTCCCTGCTTTGCTCTTCCTGTCCCTCATTCCTGCAACCCAAATTTCATTCACCAATAAAATATTTGAATATAAAGATTTATCTTAGGTGCTAATTTCTGGGGAACCCAGGTTAAGAAAACTCAAACTAAAAGAGCCAAATTAGGGGCGCCTGTGTGGCTCAGTTGGGTAAGTGACCCACTCTTGATTTTGGACCAGGTCATGATCTCAGGGTGGTGAGATTGAGCCCCCCCCCCGTCTGGCTCTGCACACTGCAGGAAATCTGCTTCTCTCCCGCTCTCTCTCTCTCCTTCTCCCTCTGCCCCTCCCCCTGCCAGTGCACGTGCTCTCCCTCTCTCTAAAATAAATAAATAAATCTTGAAAAAAGATACAGCCAAATTAATTTATAAAAAGAAGAAATCAAGCTTTAACAAGTGACACCTGAATATAACTCCTGAAGCTGCATGTGTTGTCTTCTTAAAATAGTTCCTAACCTAATACTTCTTCGGAACATTTATGTCTTCTCATTTTCATTAGTCAATGATATTCACTATGGATCCCATAACAGATGGTAAATGTATGCAAATATTCTGTGCAAATTCATCGACTTAATTTTTTTTAAAAGATTTTATTTATTTATTTGACAGAGACAGAGAGAGGGAACACAAGCAGGGGGAGTAGGAGAGGGAGAAGCAGGCTTCCTGCTGAGCAGGGAGCCTGATGCGTGTCTTGATCCCAGAACACTGGGATCATGACCTGAGCCGAGGGCAGATGCTTAATGACTGAGCCACCCAGGTGCCCAAATTCGTCGACTTTCTTGAAACAGAAACTCAGTATTTAATTTTTATAAAACAAAACTTCTGTCCTTCCTTCCTTCCTTCCTTCCTTCCTTCCTTCCTTCCTTCCTTCCTCCTTCCCTCCCCCCCTTCATTGCTGCTGTAGTGAATACTGTCATGGGCTGCCCAGATTCCCCCTGCAGGACTGTGGCTAGGCTCTCCCAGATTCTGGGAATGCTGGCAGTTGAGGGCTCACAGGAATTGCCCTTGGCTGAAATGTGCTGCCTTATTCAAAGTTATGTTCTTTCCCTGGGTGTGTGCGTGGTGCTGGTTGGGGGGGGTAGCTCCTACCCTATAACACCGGTAATGGCAGGTGGATGGAAGGTGGTGGTGAAATATGAAGACGTGGCCCGCTTGCCTCACTTCAGGACAACCCTGATAGACCGCGCAGTTCCAGAACGCCCGTGGGATCGGCTGGGGCTTCTGCTGCACCTGCATCACAAATCAATTTTCCTACCGCCCAATCCTGCTTCCCTCGCTCCCTCACAGGTGTTGTTCCCAATAAACCCCCTGGAGGCAAACCTCCATTTTAGAGTCTATTCCTCAAAAATCCAGTCTAAGACAGCTGTCGAAAGGGTTTTTTTGCAACATTTTTTAAAAAGCGTTACTAAACCATGAAGTGAATGCTATTTTCATCATGCAATAAATAACAAAACCTCTGTACTAAGAGTGTTGGGGTTATTCTCTATTCATTTTCTGGTAGGACTGCTCAGCCTGTATTTCCTGCATACATTGCATTACACCTAACCCACGATTTCCCCATTTCTCTCTGACCCAGCCCACTAGTGGTCTGGCAGGTGTACCAAGAGACCAGCCGAAGCAGCATCATTGACTGTCTCTCCCACCATCTCTGTAGATAGAAGGAATTAACTGTCATGACTGATCCTATCTGAGGGCACTTTGGTTTTTATCAACAAGCACTCTGCACACTGTCCTTGAAAGGAAGGTGTCAATTGCTTTGCCCCTTGAAAGGTCCAGTAAAGAGAAGATGATTCATCTCCAGATCGAACCATGGGTTAAAGTGAGAATTCCATCCATTACACAACCATTTCACGTGCAATGCAGATCATGACAGAATCTGCACGTTCAGAGTGGAGGTCTGTCAAACCCCCAGCTTCTCATTCCACTATTAATAAAAATATCCCATTAAAGGGGCGCCTGAGTGGCACAGCGGTTAAGCGTCTGCCTTCGGCTCAGGGCGTGATCCCAGCGTTATGGGAACGAGCCCCACATCAGGCTCCTCTGCTATGAGCCTGCTTCTTCCTCTCCCACTCCCCCTGCTTGTGTTCCCTCTCTCGCTGGCTGTCTCTATCTCTGTCAAATAAATAAATAAAATCTTTTTAAAAAAATATCCCATTAAAAAACGAAATACAAATGCTGGTACAGATGCTGGATGGGAGTTGGGAAAACAGGCACCAACTCAGTGTCTGGGGTAAACCAACACACACAGTCACCCTAATTTATAGGTAACAGAATTACAATGTGCTCAAGAACATTCTCTCACACCCTACAACCTTGAATGGTTGGAAGAGTGCCCTTCGGCAATACCAATAGAACCTAAAAAAGCTCAGAAGAAAACTAAAATTCTCCATTCTATCATATGCCCTTGGGAGATGTCACTGAAGTTAGTGATAACCCAATAGCATGGTCTCGATAAATATTCTGTGGGTAGAGATCTCTAGCCACACCGGATTTGAGGTAAGCAAGGTCTTAATGATGAATAAAAACAAACTGCCAAGAGTCAACAGCCAATTTCCAGAGTTTCTGCGATTTGTACATGTGAAAATTTCCTCCAATGCAGGTTAAGGGTGATGGCACCCATGGCCACTGTGAGCAGAATCAGAAGGTTAGATAGTAAAATGACCATTTTAGACAAGGTAGATTTAACTGAACAGTTTAAATGTGCCTGGCTACATTCTATTTATGTTAGGAAAAGGTAAATATTTCAAAGGGCCAAAAAATCAAGCAGAGCTTGCTTTATCAACACAGGTTCTGGGCCTCTTCACTAAGGATTTGAGTTGGTTATTTAAAATCAGAGGCCTCTGTGGGGCGCCTGGGTAGCACAGTCGTTAAAGCGTCTGCCTTTGACTCAGGGCATGATCCTGGTGTTCCGGGATCGAGCCCCACATCGAGCCCCACATCGAGCCCCACATCGAGCCCCACATCGAGCCCC
>NW_024424786.1:18747200-18896419 GCF_017311325.1 Ursus maritimus
ATCGAGCCCCACATCGAGCCCCACATCGAGCCCCACATTGGGCTCCTCCGCTAAGAGCCTGCTTCTTCTTCTCCCACTCCCCCTGCTTGTGTTCCCTCTCTCGCTGGCTGTCTCTCTGTCACATAAATAAATAAAATCTTTAAAATAAAATAAAATAAAATAAAGTCAGAGGCCTCTGTAGCAACTGTAGAAATACCTAACTTTTACTCTTGAAAGATTGGGGAATAGAGACATTTTCCGGTTAAATTAATTTTAGAAAGATGTCAACTAAATCTTTTAACCTATTATCAGATACAGATTTCTATGCATGTGTTAGAACTTCATACATGCCTAGGTGACTAGGTGGGTTGAGCCTCCAATTCTTGGTTTCTGCTCAGGTCATGATCTCAGGGTCGTAAGATTGAGCCCCGAGTTGGGCTCTGCACTCAGCGCAGAGCCTGATAGAGATTCTTTCCCCCTCCCATTCCCTTCCCCTCTCCTGCTCCTCCCCTGCACTCTCTCTCAAATAAATAAAATCTTCTCTTTAAATCTTTCTAGGAACCCCATGGCATTGTGATAATTAAATTAATTAATACATGCAAAACACTTAGAACAGTGCCTGACATCTGGTAAAGACTTAATAAATGTAAGATGCTGGTATTAATTTTCTTTTGGGGAGAATAAGAAACGGGAGAAATTTCAGAAGTAGACAGAGTTTACTGAAAAAATTTCAGGCTACTTTTGAGATGTCTGTTTGGGATTTTCCCATTCATTATTCATTCATTGAGCAAAGCACTTGTTCGGCACGTGGTCGTTGTAACTACTCTGATTATTTGAGGCTACCTGCCATGTAATCAATATAATTTAATCACACCAACATATGATCAAAACAATTATATTGTTGCATCTAATTCTTTAACCAGTCTCACTGGACTCAGATAAACCATATAATAAAAATTTATGAAGAAAATAGCTTTAAAAATAGTTTGTAGATTAAATGAATTCATTCTGATATTCAATTCCCAGGCAATAATTGCCCTTCAGAAATGCCAGCAAGACACAAGAAGCTATAAAGTCAGAGAAATGTGAGCATTAACCGAACAGCCGGGTCAGTTATGATGTCATTAAATAAAACACGCACTCACATAAGCAGAAGCCAAACAGACCATAAAACAGTTGATTCCTTTCCACATAGAAAGACCAAATGCATCTATCTTAAGAGTGGGACTATGTATGCCAATTAAGTTGTATATTAGATATTTTCCATCAATTGAGCAAGTATAATCAGAAGCTCCCAGGATTTGATAAAAAAAATACATTTAAAGCATGTGGCAATATAAAATAATTTTAGCCAAAAAAAGCATCAACAAGGTATCTATAAAAAAACTGGATACTCCCAAATCTTTTTGAATATAATGGATTAAATAAGATACATCAAAATAGATATAATTAACAGTCATTTAGTAAGTTTTGGTAAAAAACTTTGGGTTTATGTCCCAGCAATTTAGAAAGCAAATTATTCTAATAGCTGAACCACACATCCTTTTACAACATTAAAGGAGGGTATAATATAGTTGGCAGCCAATGGAAAATTAAAAATAATTTGTATGCTAGAAAATTGTTACTTTTAATGTACATTTTGAAAGAAGTTCAAAGAATCAAATGACACTATCCTAATAAAACTTCTTTTCTATTTATGAGTGAGGTTTCTCAATGCTTACATATAAAAAATAGATTGGAATAGAATTGCATTGCAAAATGCTACTTTGTTCTAGTAATAAGTAATATCCATGATAGATACATAAATCCATTTTTAAAGGCCCATGGTCTCAATAATCATTTGCTCTTGGGGGCCAATAATTGTTTACCAAATTTGTAACCTATTTTATAATTTTTTGCTTAGGTGGGTATTGCCATGTACTTTGTAATTGTAATAAAAACTCAACCCAGAAGGGAACAATCTCTCTCTTGGAGGTTTATGATCATAGAACATTTTTTAAAATTTCGATTTATTTACATATTTCAGTGGCAGAGAAATGTGAGAGTCATCAATAAAAGTCTGTCAAGAGTAAAGTAATTTACACGAGGGTGAAATTGTATGGTGGAAGTAGAATGAAAATATAAATTCAAGAGGAAAGAGAAATGATATACAATTTCTGACTATTAAAAGAGTGGATTTGTGTGTATGCTTTAAAAGGGCAGGGAAGCACATCAAACACTGTCGTACTTAAAGTCTTTAAAGTCCAGTTTTATTTTAAAATGTCAACATTTACAATGAACCAGAAATTGCTTCATTTGCAGCTTTCTAAGCTTATGATGACATTTTTAAAAAGATTGATTGATTGATTGATTGATTGATGAGAGAGAAAGAGAGCGCAGCAGGGAGGGATAGAAGGAGAGGGAAAAAGAGCCTTAAGCAGACTCTGCACCGAGTGCAGAGTCCGACGCGGGGCTCAGCCTCACCACTCTGAGATCACGACCTGAGCCAGTCGCTTAACCCACTGTGCCACCCAGGCGCCCCACGATCACACTTTTTGATGGTCAACATAAATTGTGCAAGGGGATGCATAGTTTTTCAAAATGCAGTTGGTACGTATAAGAGCAAAAACGCTGGAAGATCCCTGTGGATCTCCCTGTCTGGGGACACAAGGTCCACACTGAATCCAAAAGGATGATGAACTCTCCAGGAGGCTTGGACTGGGGACTGGATGGGGGCTCTTGCAGGGCAGGAGCAAAGGCGGGGAGACCGGAGAGAAAGACTGACATAGTGAAGAGAAGTGTTCTCCTACAGCTGGAGTGAGGCACCTGGCGGAGAGCTGAAGCCATAGAGGTAGACAGATCATCTGGCTGAAAAGTTAGAATAAACTGAGGGACAGAGGGTAAGGATGGAGCCTCAGGGACAGTAGAGTTCGAGAGGAACCCCTGAGGACACTAAAAGGGTATGATCCAAAAAGTGGGAAGGGAATGGGGAGCGGGGATCATGAAAGTCAACTGGGGGAAAGAGTTTCAAAAAAGGGAATTGACAATAGTGTCCATTGGATTTAAACGTAAAAGGGTTTGCTGGTGAACGTGTTCGTTAAGGGTCTCTGGGTAGCACGCCTAAGAAAGAGTTTAAGCAAGAAAAATGGTAGTGTGGACAGTCAGAGCCAGAGTTGAAGCCAGGAACTTAACCAGGAGCCCTGGCCAGACTCCTCAGGGTGAAGCCACATACCAGCTCAGTCCCAGGCACTCCCATCTCTGGGTTTCTATTCAAACTTCTGGGAGAATGGCCCAGCTCAGGTGAGGTTTCTCCTCTCACATAATCAGCCACGGCCATGGGGTATGATAACAGCACAGAATGGCTGGTGGGGGGCTATTCCTGTGTGTTGGGGCTGAGGCAGAGAAGCAGGAACCACTGGGAGCAGGGAGCCACCCCCGTGGGGGTCTACCACAGATTGCCACTGCAGGAGAATTCGTGGGAACAGAAGTCAGACCGCAGTGCTCAAAGAGTGAATGGGAAATAAGAAAGTCGGCTTTGAAGAACTTGGCCACGATGGGACGGAGTGAGAAAAGTGGTAACCAGAGTAGATGAATTAAGAGAGGGTATCACCAGTGGAACCTTCTATACATGTCCAGTGTTTCCCATCTCTCCCATGCACATAAGAATCTGCTCTTAGAATCCATCTATGATAGTTTCTCAATGTGCCTGAACCATACGATAGTTGATATCAGGGGGCGGGGAAGTGGTGAAGAGCATGGACTTTAGATACAGAAGACCAGGGCCCTAGACTCTGATCCTGAATAGATGTCTGACTTTGGCCAAGTCCTTTGTATTTCCAAGGCTCAAGTTTCTCATATGCAAAATGGGGATAATAAGAATTGTGGGGGGGAAAAAGAATTGTGGAATAGCCAAATAACAAAATTTATGTAACTCTTTTATAAACTGTAAAGAGCCAAACAGATAATACAATGTAACATCCATTTCAAACACGCAAATTAGAACTGGCTCACAGACACAAACTCCACTCCAGAAAATTCTGTGCACTTGTTAGTCTGGTAATATTTTTGTGTTGGAGAGCTTAGAACTTTGGAGCTGGAAAGGTCTATAATGATTATCTTAGCAAATGCTGACTTTGTTTCAAAGAAATGTGCTCAGAGAAGCTTAGTAACCCATTCAAGGTTACACAGCTAGTAAGAGACAGGATGGGAACTTGACTCAAGCTTTCCTTAGTATGCAACTTCTCGCATTTGATTTACATGTGGAAGTGTGACATGGTTTTTCTGCTGTATCTTATGTGTTTTTTCAAATTCTTTCCACTACAGTGAAATCTACGTCTGTGGAAGTTAGAGAGCTCTATAGTGCATAGTCTCAAATGGGAAGAGAAATTTCTGTTCGATCACGGAGTCTTCGCCTTCTAGTTGTGGGGATAAAGAAATCACACTGATAGAGCTGAAGGGAATGGCTACTTCGGGCCTTCAGCAGCCTGAAAATATGTAGCCATCTTGGGCGCCCAGGTTCGAATGTTGGCAGGGTCAATGTGATAGCTTAACCTTTTAAGACAGATTAGTTGAGTTCTTGGAATGCCCCTGTTTAGTGGGCTTGCAGGGGTCTTTTGGATGAGCCCCTTGCTAAGTAAGCTCCGTCTGCTTTGCATCAACTTTACACAATCTCAAGATAATCTCAGACTGCATCTCCATGAAGCCGAAGCCAGCAATAGGAAATTCAGCCCATCAGCTCTTTATTTGGCATGGGAGAAATCGCTATACTGCCTATTGCAACAGTATTTATCATTGTGAAGTTGGGAAACCGCCTACATGCTCAAAAATTAGGAAATGTTTAAATCGATTATGGTCTATTTGTATGAAGCACTATGGTGCAGCCAATGAGATTTTGCTCTCTTAGAATCTAGGCATCTTATACAGCTAATTTGAAAAATGATTTATTTTATATTTTTGACACATGTTGCCACCGTATTGACTCAGCCTGGTGAAATCTTATATAAGTCCCTCTATAATGTTTCAACTTACCGATTATTGCCTTGTCTACTCTATCCTGTAGCCTCTTAACTATGACCGCCACAGAAACCTTCTGGGCTCCAATGGGACTCATGAGGACGGGGGTGTAGTTATGTAACTCCAGAAGTGGGGTTTTAATTCTTTATAGTATACTGAAAGATGGGAAAACTCTTGAAAATGTAAAGTGCTACATAAATTTCAGTGTTATATCTCTGTTGAATACTTTTCCTAGTCTAATTAAATAATTAAGTAGTTTTTCTACTAAGTACATACTTTTCTAGCTGAATACTTTTTCGGTGTCTAATTCTGGCACGGTTACAACAGAACAAATAAACGCAGACAGGCTCTGACAAAACATTCTGTAATAATAAGTTTTAGAAAGTACAAGGGGAAATTGAAACCCTCAAACATGGCTTGTGGGAATGTAAAGTGGTGCAGCCTTTTTGGAAAACAGTTTGGTAGTTTCTATAATTTGTTAAATATGGTGTTACAATATGATCCAGAAATTTTACTCCTAGGTATATATACACCTACGAGAAATTAAAACATTGTCCGCACAAAACCTTGTACATGAATGGTAATAGCAGGCTCATCATAGCCCCATGTGGAACAGTCCAAATTTCCATCTGAATGGAAACTGACGAATGGGTAGACAAAATGTGGTATACCCACACAATGGCATAGTATTCACTCATAGAAAGGAATGAAGTATCGATGCATGCTACAATACGGATGAACCCGGAAAACATTTTGCTGAGTGAAAGAAGCCAGTCACAAGAGACCACGTATCGTACAATTCCATTTATATGAAACATCCAAAATGGGCAAATTTATAGAGACAGAAGGGAGCGTAGTGGTTGCCTAAGGCTGAGGGGTGTTTGGGGAGAAAATGGGGATTGACCACGAACGGATACAGTTCCCTTTCGGAGTGGTAAAATGTTCTAAAATGGATTGGGATGCTGGTTACACAACTCTGTGATTATACTAAAAACCATTGAATTGGCCACTGTAAATGGGAGAGTTGTAAGGTGTGTGAGTTGTAGCTCAATAAAGCTATTAAAAAATAAACTCAGATACAAAAAAGGCTCTTCTCTGATTAGATGCAAGGTCATACACATTGGGAAGTGGAGTGTTGAAAGGTTTGAGGTACCTGAAAGGTAATATTTCAAACGAATGGGAAAAGGCATATCTGAAGCCACCAACAAATGGGGAAAATACCCAATCTAAAACTTAGATCAGAAGTTCAATACATATAGAGTAATTTTTAAGACACCATCAAATGGTGGGGGGCGAGGTGATGCAACTATGCAAGCTGAATATAAACAAAAGCATTCAGCCTTCTACCTCTCCCATAAAAATAATTTAAGTCAGTGGAAAACCATGATTTGCATGGTATTTAGTGATACCAGCTCTGTGACTTCCTTAACCAATTGGTCCTAATCTGCCTATCAGAAGCCGAGACAATGTTGATATATCTTTTGCTTTAGCCAGAGGGAGGAAGACATCCCCACGTAATAATCACATCCTTATACGAATTGAAAACGTATGTTCCAGCCATGGTGGTCCTACAAAAACATAAACCCATATGGGGGTTCTCGACTCAGTGTCATCATTCATTTTGCTCACTGGAATAACCAGAGTTTTGCCAGGCTCTACGATGACTGATAGCTTTTTCATAAAAGGATACTTTATGAAATATTGAAATGTAGCCCATTTCTACCTGATAAATGCTGGGACCTGTAAACTTTGAACCCTCATTGGCCTTTGTTGCTTGTGACCTTGTTTAAATGATTGATGTCCTTTTAACAACTGCAGGCTGCGCTGACTGGGTACAGATCCTTTATTCGAGGCAAAATCGAGCTGTTCCGACGTTAGACTGCTCACAAAGCACGCTCTAATACGTGGCGAGCTGCATTATTTTTTACTTCAGTTGCCCTACCAAAGGCCAGCATTGAATTTTTGTGATGCATGCTTTTTATTTTAAAAAGTTACAAAGGTCCCCTCCGTTTTTTCATTCCTACCCCTGAAATTGTTGACACAATTTATTCGTCATCCCCAAACTAAAAGGGAACGGATAGATAAGATAATTTTATCACACGTTTTAAAATATTATTGTTTTATCAACGTTCAGTAGCCTTTTGTGCCACTCCTCTGTTATCATCAAAGTTGGTGAGTTATATCATTACCGAGCTATGTGAAGTCTCAAGCCCCTCAACTCTACCCACAGTTAATATCCATCACTTAAATATCAAAGATCTGCATTTGCCAGACGTCAATAGAATTTGCTTTCAGGGACTCGATGAGAAATGGACTGGCTCTTTCTTAATTAACACCACTCTGGAAATGGTGAAGACATAACAAACTTTTCTCACTGGCTTTACACCAAAACTGAAAACAAAGGAAAAAAAAAAAAGTTCTCCTGGCCTACAAAATGTTTTATGAACCCAATGTTCCCTGAAAAGATTCATAGGAAATAAATAAAATTGGAAGACTCTAGCAGCTTGCTTGGTATACATCATTACTTCCAGTGGGTAACAAGATATGCGCAATTCTAAAATCAATGTGTTTGATGAAATACATTTTCTTATGACTACAGTAAGAAAGATCCTCCCCGTTTAGGGATAAAGGAGAGTGAGAGGGTTACCCTATTAGGGTTAGTGGGAGCAACTATGTTTTAAAGATATCATCTACCATGAAATCAATGGATTATTATATCAGCACTATAAACAAGACATTTCTTTTTTTAAATTCAAGTTTTTATTAAATTCCAGTTAGCTAATATACAGTGTGATATTGGTTCCAGGCATAGAATTTAGTGATTCGACACTTCCATACAACACCCAGTGCTCATCACAAGAGGTGCCCTCCTTAATCCCTATCCCCTATCCCCCCATTCCCCCACCTATACCCCCTCTGGGAAGCATTAGTTTGTTCTCTACAGTGAAGAGTCTCAAACAAGGGGTGCCTGAGTGGCCCAGTCGTTAAGCATCTGCCTTCAGCTCAGGTCATGATCTCAGCGTCCTGGGATCAAGCCCCGCATCGGGCTCCCTGCTCAGCGGGAAGCCTGCTTCTCCCTCCCCCACCCCCCCATGCTTGTGTTCTCTCTCTCACTGTCTCTCTCTCTCTGTCAAATAAATAAATAAAATCTTTTAAAAAAGAGTCTCAAACAAGGCATTTCTTACCTTATTCAGGATTCACATCACCATAAGTAGGGTTGGGGGTTAGCAATTTACATAAAATATTACTAGAGGTAAGTTGCTTTTTTTTTTTTTCCTTAATGGCTTTAAGGTTAAAGTTGAAAATACCAACGTGAGGTTGTGCAGAGATGTGGCCATATTGAATGTCATTTCCACATTTTCCAGTAAATCACTTCATTATCCATAATAATAATCTTCCCCGGCTTTACAAGTAATTGCTTTGCTAAACTTAAAGGAAGTCTGATTTTAATTTGCTATCTACATCTACATTCTCATATGCTTTTTATAGATTTTTAACAAGTTATCAGTAGAATCTTCCTTCACTCAAACATAAGTGAAAGTTTTATCTATCTTGAGATATCACTAAAATAATTTATTGCTGGGGAAACAAAACCTTTTGTCTCAAAATATATTTCTTCCCGACAGCTGTGGTATTTCAGGGAAAGCACCAGAGCTATGATGGTCTGGACTGCAATCAACCGTTCTTAATAGGAAATTTTACAGACTTTTAATAAGATATCCTCAAATAATTTATGGGGAGAGGTTTTGAAGTGAAGAGGCATTGTTTGGCAATATGTTCTTCCTCTAATCTCAGGAAATTTAAATAAAAGAGTGCTCATTTCCTCTGAACTCAGCAGTTCTCCTTTAAAAAAAAAAAAAGATTAAGAAAAACACCTGCTAAGACAGTCCTAAAACGCGGGTTACTTGCTTCAAACAAAACTGTGCTAAAACAAACAAATAAACACATACTTCAGTACTGCTAAGGACTTCTCTTGAAGACTTGCTGGTCTATTACAGGTTAAGAATTTCCACAAGCAAATCCACAAGGCCAGGGTCATTTGAAAATCAGCAGAGAAGTGTCTCCTGTTTACTAAATGCAGAGAGTAATCCCTAGGTCACCCTGCTCCCTTGGACTAATGGTTCCGGTCTCATGGCCCCTATATCGTGGCCTATATCGTGGCCCCCGAACCCAGCTGTGTTTGGTTTGGTTTGGTTTGGTGTTACGTTGACGCTACTCTTAATTCTTCCCATTAAAGTCATACATTACATTCATCTTCTTTGATTTTCCACCACTTTGTTGGTTTTGTTTGATTGGTTGATTTTGGCTCAAAATTTTGTTGTTTTCCTACTTAAAAATGGAAGTTTGAACTCTCTTTACCTGTCATTATAATGGTAATTTCATCATCTTAGGATATGCCAACATTCAGTCCATTTGGTTCCTACATGGAGTAGGAGATGGATGTCTCCTGGGCTTTAGTGTACACACAAATCACTTGGGTATCTTGTTAAAAAGTTAGTTCTGCAAACTCGTGGTCACCAGAGGGGAGGCGGGTAGGGGGATGGCTGAAATAGGTGAAAGGAATTAAGAGTATACATATCTCGATGATCACTGAGTAATGTATAATTGTTGACTCCCTATATTATACACCTGAAACTAATATAACACTCTGTGTTAGTTATACTGGAATTTAAATAAATAAAACGTAGTTCTGACCTAGTGTGTCTCAAGTAGGGCATCTCTAACGAGCCCCCAGATGATGTCAATACAACTGAACCCTCAATCCACACTTTAAGTAGCAAGAACTAGATGATATCAAAGCTCACTTCCAACTTTAATGGCATATGCTGGGGGGTCCGGTGGGGTTCCTGTGGGGTCACTGAAGAGTCTATGAAATGCCCCAAAATCCTGATCAGAAAATTTTTAAAAATTTGAAAGCCGCATATATTGCCCTTCTTCAAGAAATTCAACCAGGAGAATAAAAGTAACCTAACACTAGCTGATTAGCAGCAAGTATGATGTTGAATGTATCTTTGTCTTGGGTCAAAAGAAAATTATTTTATTCATTCTCATGCTACTTTTCTCTCTTCCCCTCTCTCTTCTCTTCCNNTAACCTTGACCTCTCTCACACACACACATTCAGTTGGGTAGCTCCTGTACTTACATAAATTTTGCTTTCATTCACCAACCATCATCCAGAAACCCACAGCTGTACTGTTAAAAGAAAGAAGATACCAAGATATGCCTCTGGTAAGATGCATACAAATTTACTCAAAGCCTAGTTGTATTCTCAGGGAAGGATGGGAGGAAATGTGGATTCATCATATATGCTCCTAAGATATCCTGAGGCTTTAGTCACTAATCCAGGGGACTTCTTTCTCCAGTACCAGCTCATTCCTGTATCATTCATACTGTATATGTAGCTAGAGATGGACGATTCTTAAACTTTCAGCCAAGATATAAATCAAAACTCACTCCAAACTTAAAAAGTCATTGCCTAGCTTAGAATCTATTGTTGTGGACTGGATTTCATGGATTTTTCTTCTTTTCTCTTTAGAGGAAGAGATACACTAATCTAGACAGGTGGAAAACTGGCATCTCTGTTTTCTCTGTTTTTGTTTTCTGTATTTTTAAAAATTATAGATCAAGGGAGCTGGCTTCAATTTTCCACTTCACTTTGAACATGAATACCCAAATTAATGAAAGAAAAGACTTCAAGAACAGTCATGTTATATTGGATAAATGTAAGCGGAAACAATTTTTAAATCATTCAAGAAATCACTTTTTGTAAAATTTCCAAAGTATTTGTGTATGATAGGCCTGAGGTCAGATCGTTTGAACTATTCAGAGACCAAAACAACTAAATTCATAGGCTTTCAGACATAAATTCAAAGGCTTTCAGCAAACGGACAAAGCAAACAAACAAAACGATAGAGGATAGGGCAAGGGACAAGGAAGGGAAGAGCAGGATAGAACTGAAATGACTGTCTCTCCCTGGGAAGGTTTCTCTTTGGAGAACATTTAGAGCTGTGAGGGAGGAGGGGAATATCAGCTTAGCCAGTATAACCTATCCAAGGGATCAACAGTAGAGCAAATGATGCAGGAGGATGACCTCAGTTCCAGTTATTTACTGCTGTGTAACAAGCTATCCTGAAACTCAGTGGCTTAAGACAATAGCTCTTCTTATTGTATCTTGTAATTTTGTGGGTTAGACTTTTGAGAAATGCTTGACTATTCCATGTGGTGTACAGAAGTCACTTGGGGGTATTCGTCCAGTGGATGGTCTTATCTGTAGGATCCAAGATGGCTTCCCTCCCAGGTACGGTGACTGATAGGGATGGCTGAAATGCTAGGCTCAGCTGGGATTTTCAATCAGAATGACTTCACGAGGTTTCTCCAGCATGGCAGCTTGAGGGGGTCAGACTTCTTACAAGAGCCAGTGTCCCAGTGAACAAGGTGGAATCTGCATGGCCTTTTATGACCCGGTTTGGAGGTCACACATACCACTTCTCTATACTCTTTTAGTTGAAGCAGTCATAAGCCTGCCTACTTTCAAAGGAAGGGAACATAAACCCTAACTCTTAAAGGCAGAACTGTCAAAGAATTTGTGACCACTTTAAAAACCGCTACACCCTACATGAAATACTTCTAGAAATGGTAGAAATCAGTATTTAACTACCAGCTACTGTAGTGAATGGAAACTTAAGCAAATGCGCCTTTTCTCCATGCAGGTATAAAAGGCTGCATTTGAAATGAAACCCTCATCTCCTTATTCACATTATATTCAGATGTATGAAGTCAATCTTCTAAAACTTTATTATTCATTTTGGGAATAACCCAGTTACTTTTTTTTTTTTTAAAGATTTTATTTTGGGGGCTCCTGGGTGGCTCAGTTGGGTAAACATCTGCCTTTGGCTTAGGTCAAGATCCAGGGTCCTTGGATCGAGCCCGACTTCGGGCTCCTTGCTTGGCGGGTAACCTGGTTCTCCCTCTCCCTCTGCCTGCCACTCCCCCTGCTTGTTCTCTCTCTCTCTGTCAAATAGAAAAATAAAATTTTATTTAAAAATATTTTATTTTTAAGTAATCTCTACACCCAGCATGGGGTTTGAACTCAAAACCCCAAGATCAAGAGTCACAGCACTACCGAATGAGCGAGCCAGGTGCCCCATCAGTTACTAGTTTTTACATTACCCACTACTGATATTGTATTCTATTGCCGCTTACTTTGTAAAGCACGCAGATATTGGTAACCATTGTCAACTACAAGACAATAAATTGTTGCTCTTGCTAATAACATACACTGTCAGTGAACTATAAGGTATTTTTCACATTAGGATTTTTACTCAATTCTCCTGAAAAATAGACAATAAATGGTTTGCAAAGTCTTTTTTTTTTAATTGAAGTATCGTTGACACACCGTGTTACATTAATTTCAGGTGTACAACATAGTGATTCAATAAGTCTATTCATTATGATACAATCTTTCTATATCTATGAATTCAATATTTCATGGGGACACAAATTATTATTGTTAGTAATGTGAAAATTAATAAAAGGAAACCTTGTTTAAAATGGGAGGCTGACAGGGGGAGCTCTCACACCCCACCATTCGTCATCAGCCGCAGACCCCACCGGGAGAGAGAAACTGTGCCCTTGAAGAAAGTCTCTCCTCCCCCACCGTCTATAGTCCAGCCACTGAAAGGCCGGCACATCTCAGCCAATGAAAAGCCCTTATACTTTGAACTCCCCCTTTACTCCAATAGACTCTTTGTTTATAACAGCCCCGCCCCTTTTCCTCTATAAAAGAGCGGTCCTCACCTCCGTTCTGCGGGCTTAAGCTATGATTTTGCCGTCGCTTGCTTTTCTGGGACTGCGGTTTTCTGCTATTCCCAAATAAACCCATTTTTGTTAGTGAAGTAACTGGCAGTTTTATTTTTTAAGGTTAACAGAATGGTAGTCATTGTGTGTTTGGTAGCTTTGTGCCAGATACTGTTTTAGATCATTGACCTACGGTTTCCAAACTCCGGCCCACAAATGTGTAAGTAGGCTATTAAAGTGTTATCAGTACTAGTAACTAATAAAATAAATAAAATCCAGGGAAGGTTTTTTTTTAATGAAAGGGAATGACATAAAATGATATGTGGAACTTTTTGTAAACCACTCATTATCTCGTATTGCTTTTCTCTGTTCTGGCAACAGCTGGGATTTGCACGCAGTTAAAAAAAAAAATGAAATTGGCAAGAATGTGAAAAACCAAGGGCCTGGCGCACACTGACTTATCAGAGAAAGTGGCACCCTCACACCGTCTTAAAAGTATGTCGTAAGCCCCTGATTCTCATGGGTGACGTATTCCTAAACAACCTCTCTTTTTATTTGTAAGTCAATGAAATATAAATATATTTGGGGAATGACTGGTAATGGGTACTGGTGATGGTTTCACAAACTTTGGGGGCAACCCTCCCAACTGAGCTGTATATTTTAAAAAGGTGAATTTTATGGTACGTGCGTTGTATTTTAACAAAAATGTAATTATACTACTATAAATGTATGATCCTTATAGAAAAATTAGGGAAAGGAATATTATTAACGACTGAAAACCTTAAAAAATACTTTAATTAGCAAGTGGAGTTACTGTATACAAGATGTGGTAGAGCTTTAACTGATTTATATTTTCTATCATTGTGTTGACAGCCACAGTGGGGTATTAAATTCTGCAGGAGGCAAGATGAATAGTGAGTTAATCTTTGCCACTTGTCCCCACTTACTATCACCACACCAGCCACACTCCCTAATCTGCTCATTAAAATGTCATGGAAAGAATGTGACCCAACCTTTTCAGCCTGGCTCTAACAAGACTTCGAAGGCTACCAAATCAATATGTAAACTCACTCACTCCATTTGATCAACTATTCAAAGTAAGTTTTACTTTGTAACTCATTTGAAACCAAAGCACCAAAAAACTCCCACCAAACTGAAAATTGCTACTTACAGTTGCTAGGGTTTTCTTGTTTGTTTAATACAGACGGCTTCTTTTTGTTGTTGTTGGTTTTATCCCTTATTCAGGCTCATACTATATTAAAAACACAGTTTTTATTTGACCCTTTTTTCTGAGATGCTTGCCAATAACTAGTACTCAGCGGGTATGACAGTGGTACTAAAGTACTGAGATATTACACACAAAATGCCCTTTAAATTCCAGACATAAATTGGTAAAGAAAAGTTCTTGCATGAAGTTACCAAATAGTAGGGTTGTAGCTGTAATTCAATAGTCCCCACCATATTCTACTGCAATAAAAATATTGTCCCAGATTTTTGCCCCTGGAATCAATATATGACAGATTTGCCTCTGAAAACAGCTGTGGTCTGGTAGGACACAGAGAGAGTAGGTCAAAGTCCTAGCAGAGCAGCAAAAAGAGTGTCAACAAACACCTCCCTCTGAGTTGTGGGGTGCAAGACACTCGAGCAGTGAAGTCATCTAGCGCGCGCTCCCCTCGACAGTGCCCGCTCTCCTGGGCTTCTCAGGCCCCTGTTGGCCCCGAGCGTCCTTGTGACGCCTGCAGCCCTCTGATGTGGTGCGTCTCTCCACTCAAGCTGTCCCCTCTGACCATGCCCTCTGCTCCCAAATTAGTCCTCCCGTATCTCTCCATCAAAGCTCCTCTTTCCATCCCGACCTCTCTCCATAAATGTTAGAAAAACGATATGGAATATTTACAAGATGATTCTTTGAAAACTGCACAGCTCTCTAGAAAAGGCCTTTGTTATTATCACTCAGTATGGTGTATTTGCATGTTAACAGAGGCTGCTTGTGGTGATGTTGTGGCCCAAGGTAATGGTGGAATGGTAAGTGAGATAGAGGTTTTGGGGAGGTCGAGGTTTCCCACCCATCCATCCAGACATTACATCATATGGCCACTATCTACTCTGCGGTATTATTAAACGTATAAGGCTTCTGAATTTCTGAATAGTTAGAGGCTGAATCTTGCATCTTTAATGCTGAATTGCTTATTATTGTATGTTCACGATCCATGTGACTGAGAAAATGTGGATCACTCACTTCAGTGAGTTTCTGTGTTTATCAGAAGCTTAGCATTACACCAGGAGGTTCATTGTCCCATTCATCTGACCCTTTAAATTGCCTGTCCCACCAGGCACCACACCCTAGCTCTTCCTAAAACGAACCCACAAACAGCAGATGCCTCCGGGACCCTCACGAGCACCTTTCCCCAGATTCTGTCGTCACCGTGTTATTTCTCTACGGTCTCAGATCCCTGGCTGCACACCCTTCCTTCACCCTGACTCCCCGTTCTGTTTGAAGACACATCACATTCCCTTCGGGCTTTTTGAACTTCAGATTCTCACCAGATTCTAGACTCTGGTCCCTCTCCCAGTTTTGGTATCCCACTTAGTTTCAGAGGAGGACCTCCACCTGCACAGAATCTGACGGCCCAGCTCAGTGTCCCAGCAAAGGGGTGGTAGAATTCACACCTCCACACTAGTAATTGCTATATAAGGTAATCCTTTGTTATCCAATGGCTTACTTAGATTCAATTTTGCTGAGACAACTTGAGAAAATGATTCTTTTATTTTGTAAGACTACGAATCTCATTTAGCCAACCTTACTTAGATGATGCTAGAAACAGGACATATTCTTGTGTGTCTTAAAGAGAATGTATATTCCACAGCGTGGTATTCTATGCCTTACATTTCACTTCAGGAGCCATACTGCCATGTGCCGTCAAAGGCTGCTGTGCATATAGCAGTAGAAATGAAGAATACCCAAGATTTTTTTTTTTTTTTTACAAATATAAGATACCTTCTGATGCTTCATAAACTAAGATTAATTTGGACAAGTTAAACATCGCCCAAAACATTGTTCTTTAAAAAGGAAGGACATTGCTATTGGCACCGCACATTACATGTGTGCAGTTGCTGTGGATCCATTTAAGGGCATGACACGAAGGCTGGACCTGTAGACTTTTTTTTTTTTTTTTAAGATTTTATTTGTTTATTTGACAGAGAGAGAGACAGCCAGCGAGAGAGGGAACACAAGCAGGGGGAGTGGGAGAGGAAGAAGCAGGCTCCCAGCAGAGGAGCCTGATGTGGGGCTCGATCCCAGAATGCCGGGATCACGCCCTGAGCCGAAGGCAGATGCTTACCGACTGAGCCACCCAGGCGCCCCGATCTACGTCCTTTCTATTTCCAAGTGGTAAGCGTGGTAGATTAGCCCTCGGCGTCCATCCACCCTCCTTGTAGGAGTGTTCTTAGATGGCAGAGGCTGGAAAGCTGAAGAGAAGGACACTTCTTAGAGTCACTTGAAGCTAGATGTATTGTTTCCTAGGGTTGCCATTACAAATTGCCACAAATTAGATGGGTTAAAACAGTGGAAATGTATATCTCACAGTTCTGGAAGCCGGAAGTCCAAAACCAAGGTGTTGGCAAGGCTGTGTTCCCTTGAGGCTTAGGGCAGAACCCCTCTTCCGGCTTCCGGTGGCTCCAGGCGTTCCTCGGTTTGTGGCCGCGTCACTTGCTCCCATCTCTGTCTTCATCTTCTCATGGCCTTCTCTTCTCTGTGTCTCTTACAAGGACACTTGTCATTGGATTTCCAGTCCCTCCAGATAATCCAGGATAATCTCATCTTGAGATTCTTAACATAATGATTTCGGCAAAAACCCTTTTTTCCAAATAATGTCACAGCCTCAGGTTCTGGGTGGACATATCTTTGGGGGAGCCACCATTCAATCCATTACGCAGGAGTTTCTGGATGTGAACTAGGTTATGTCCATTCGATGTACCGTGTAGAAGTTGGAATGCAGAAGTGAGGAGGGGGCCATCTCTCCACTTCCTTGGGTGCAGCTGTTGGTAGTCATAGTTACGAAGATCTTGGGATTTACTGCAGCAAGTTAGGAGGGGACAGCCTTTGAATGTGTGCAGATCAAGGGCAGTTCCTGTGCAGTGGTTTCCTGATCTCTAGCATGTAGCTAGAACCCTGTGTTCTCGAGGGCAGCAAGAAGGAAGGTGATTCCCACCTGCCCAGCTGGGGCAGAGGTAACAGTATTCCTGGTGGGTCAGCTCTTTGGGGGTTGTTCTGGGAGTAATTCTGGGCGTCCAACCTACAACCTTATATTAAATTGCTTTCTGTTTCAAGTATCAACTTAGGCAACTAAACCCTGCCAGTTCATTCCTGTTTTGCCAATACATTCCTATAAATTTTTTGAAAAGAAAATACTATCATTCAAAATGGTACCACTTAATTGAGCCCCATACTATCTCTTACGTCTGGCTCGTGGTGACTAGACCACAGTCATTTGGACAGAGAAGCGCGAGGCATTTTTTTTTAGGGCAGTGAACTAGTCTGTCTGATATGGTACTGGTGAACAACTGATACAATACATTTGCCAAAACCCATAGAACTTCACGGCACAAAAAGTGAACCCTAATGTATGCAAAATTTTAAAAACTCATTTAGGGGGCTAGGGGATTCTCCTGGAGAATCTGACAAAATTATCAACTCCATTACGATTGTATGAGACAACCTTGCTGAAGGAATGGGGGAGGAACTTGCTGACCCCAGTAACTTTGGAAATGAGGAGTCTGTAAGGTCAAAGGCCAAAAGGCCTTTTTAAAAAAAAAATCACTTAAAATTCCCTTTTGAGTGATTATTTTCCTTCTTCATTCTTACCTGGGACATTCTGTATAGAAGATATAAGAGAATCCTGGCCTTTTCTTATAAATAACCTGCATATTCTCAAAAAGGCGAAATTTGTTCTAAGCTAATGCAAAAGATATCAAGTGGTGGCCCCAGGGCCTGATTCCGCCCACAGACACATTTTGTTTAGTCTGCACAGTGTTTTAAGAGTACTGGAATTAGTTGTTTATATTTAAAAATCTCAAGATTACATATAAAAAATATGGATTTCCGGCTTTTGAAAAAAAATCAGAAGCTCTAGCAAGACTAAGCCCATATCTGCATCTGGCAATGTGCATGGAGGCAATGGGCTGCAGCTAAGAAGACGGCTTCTTTACAGAGACCTGTTCTCCAATTTGCCATGGTCTTCACCACCCACTTACGTTACCTTGTAATTTAAGATGCCGCCGGGACACCAGAGTTTGCAACTCCTGAGATGATGGAGAGACTCGGGGCAACCCTCTGAAATCCTGTGAACAGGATGAAGCTCGTCCTTTCGGCCAACCTCCTTGCCCCTTTCCACACCTTTCCCCATCTGTCAGCCTCGCTTTACCCCTATTTCCCAAGTCTTCCCAGCTTGCTTCCTGTTTTCCCAGAGAAAATTAACCTGACCATGTGTGACTCAGCATGGCGTCCTATGCATTTGCAGAGAAGAGAATCTAGAAAAGTCCGTTTTTAACGGAAAGCAGTTTGTCTTTGATGGCACTGTTCTAGGCACCAGGAGGCACATACTTGGCCAAAGCCTTTACATCACTATTTTACCCATTCAGACAATAGGTCTTGAGACAGTCCATTAGAGCTTGAGAGGTATGTCAGTTAGCACTGAGATTCTTTTGTTTGTTGTTTTCAATGTGAACATAGTAGCAGTGACACATGCTAGCTAGTGAGTCTGGAGTGTTGGAAACTACTCATTAAATTTATTGGTTCTTTGATGTCCGGCTCATGGCAAACTCTCATGGTTATTTTGCCAAAGAAGTCAAAGTCATCAAGTCAAACACATCAAGTTGTGTTTTTTAATGGGGATTGATACACTTTTATGAAAGGGACTTTGTGGAATTTTAAAAGGACGTCCATTTCCCTTCTTCCTAAGTACAGTAACCTTGCCGTGGCCCCTTGAGGCGGCTCAACACCAGCGTGAGTCTGCTGCTCTTTTGTGAATTTCACAACCCATCCCAGAGAATGTTCTGACTTTTTCACCTAAATATCAAAAACTTTCAGTTAGCCAAGAGAAGGAAACATCATTATCAAAAGCCTTTCTCATTCTCGATTCTATGGAAACCACTGACCATATATAGGAAAAATAGCAGGCAGCCGAAGTTGAGATTGGGGCATTCATCTTTCCTTTGCGATAAAAAGTTAGGCTGGTGACTCGGGACCTCGCTACACGCTTCATTGGCAGAAATGCTCTGTTTCTGCTTGAAAGCGTGGGCACTTCAGAAGTGCCTCCCCTCGCCAGGATGAGTAAAAACAAGATCATTTTCCCTGATAGCTGCTGAATTGAAGTGAAGGATTATTTATTTAAACTTTTGAAGCATGAAGCAAAATGCCGCCAGTGTCCGTCCCAGAAACCATAAGTCAGAGGGAAGAGTTTACGAAGCGTTGGGTCAGCAGGATGATTCCCACTTTCTCGCGTAAGCCACACACACACACACACACACACACACACAAAAACACACGCATGCAGCAGCAGCCTCCGAACCCCTATTAAAAAAGCAATAGTTTCAGCTCCTTAGTTTCTACTACTGCACAATCCTATTACCTCCTCTTTCCTCACAAAAATACGTTTTGAATTACTCCACTGCTGATAGGTGATGAAAAGCTCTTTTATTACTTGTTAACAGTCATTGTTATTACCCAGAACAGCGCGTCTGAAGCCTCTGCAATCCCCACCTCCCATCCTGCTGCCAGCCCCAAGTAACGCCTTGGGTTTGCCAAACCCCATCACCTTAGCCCCTCGTTGCTCCTGTGAGTTGCACGCGTTCCTTAAACCTGGCTGTGGCTCCCCGCATTCAGACCTCCTGCCCTGGGGCCTCCAAACACCTTCTCTCCAGAGCTGCTCCAGACAAGACAAATGTGGAAGGTGAAGTTTAACAACTGCCCTGTTAACTAGTCCTTTTACTTTCATCTAAGCACAAGCCCTTCCCCCAGATCCCAGAAGCCTCCTGAGGCTTGCAACTTTTCTGATTTTCTGTTATACTCCAAGATGTATGGCCCTACTTCCTATCTCTCATTTTAAGATGAGGCTCTGTGTTTCCTATTGTCGATCTAACAAATTACCACAAATTTAGTGGCTTCAAACACAGAAAATTTTTTCTCTTACCATTCTGGTAGACAAAAAAAAAAAGCCTTATGGAGCTAAAAATCAGCGTCAGCCAGTCCAGTTTTTTCTGGAGGCTCCAGAAGAAGGATCTATTACTTCTCTTTTCCAGCTTCTGGAAAATAATAATATTGTTATTATTTGTGTCTAGATAGTATGTTTTCTTTTTAAATTTAGATGTTCCAAGAATACAGTGCTTCATCAAAGTAGTGACTCTTTCAGGGGAAAAATCATCGGGAGTCTCGTGAGCTGCTTTAAAATGGGTGGTTCTCTAAATATCCAATTTTTTTGATATTTGAATCTACAAAGTTTTTTAGTGTTTTTTGGTTTTTGTTTTGTTTTTTTTTTTTTTTACATTCAAAGAAGTCCTATTCCCCATAGTTCTCAGATTATGGTTTCTAAATACCATTTTGCTCCAGAATGACTCAGAGCTCCTTGAATAAATAGTTGATGCCAGGAGTAGGGGGGGGAGAGCTACTAGATGAGCTGGAAACATTTCAGATAAAAGCTAGAAAAGACTCCTGAAGTTATCAAGGGCCATTTGCCAAAGCTCCCACTGGCCAATAATCACTGGCCAATAATTGTAAATATATCAAATGTATATAAATCCATGAGTTTTAGCTGATATGTAAAAGGTATCTCCCTTGTCATCTTTAGAGGATGCTAGGGAATCAACTTACTATTTTAAAATCTGGTAAAGGAAAGAATCAGACATTTGTCCTGCTTTTCTTATACGGGCTGCATCCCAGGATAATCACATAGTTGAACAGAGAGAGTTTGTTTCTCTTTGCAGGACGATTTTAGCTGATAAATAATGAAGGAATTCTGGAATTAAGAAAATCAAGGTAACCTCTAGGGAATTAGTGGATCGTGCAGCCCCAATGAATTAATGGATCTATGTAATGATGACCCATGGTTGCTAATATCACAAAAACTAAATAACCGAGTATAAATGCCTGCTGATAGAACACACTCATGAACCACTACTTATAAAACATCCTGCCAAAATGAATCTAATCAAAACTCTAGATCTAATAACCAATTCACAGGAAATGGAAAAACAAAAGAAACTCGTTAAATAATAATAGGTTAGGTACACTTTGTAAAATCTACATGCGAGATACGCTATAAAACTAAAATCACAAGAAAAAAGCACTGGGTGTTATACGCAACTAATGAATCATCGAACTTTACATCGGAAACCGGGGATGTACTGTATGGTGACTAACATAATATAATAAAAAATCATTAAAATGGAAAATAAAATCACAAGAAAAAAAAAAGATGGGATGGGTTGTGAAATTCACAAAAGAGCGGGGAACCCTGTAAATTATGCCTGTAAATAAATTGCCATGTCAGTCAATCACAAGGTATGGAATCTGGTTGCATCTTTATTCAAGCAAACTACAAAAATCAAACAATAATAAGGGAAGCTTGAATTCTGACTAGATATTTGATGATGTTAAAGAATTAGCATTAGTATTTAAGGTGTGATCAGTTTAAAAAAGAAGTTCTCATTTACAGCTGTATACTGAACTATTTATAGTCAAATGACAAATAGGATTTGCTTCGAAATAATCTGGAGTGGAGTGAGGATCAATGGATGAAACAAGATTGGCCACAAATTAATAACTATTGAAATTGAATGATGAGTGCATAAGAATTCATTGTACTCTTCTCTCCACTTCGGTGTGGGTTTGAATTATTTTCACAATCGCCTTTTGGTTTTTGTGGTAAAATCTTGCTTTTGCTTTTGGCTTTAACCTAACTATATCAATAGCAATAATACTAAACACAGATTATTTAGAGTATTTTATTTTAAATTAAACACAGTCAAATGTCCTTAGCTACAGTTCCTTCGTAGTCCCAAACTCCCCGTGGACTTGTTAGTAGGGAACATACGTTCCAAGTTCAAGCACTGGGGCACTAGCTAGCTATTCTATGCACCTTACATCCTACGTGAATTTTTCTTGAATGTCCCACTGTGTTTAGTTATATATCAAGGCTAGACACAAGATTTAAACATGCTATAAATCCTACCAAGTTCATAGATTGCTCTTATTACCTGTTCTCAAATATCTTGATAATATTCAAGGCTGTAAATCTCAGATTGCTTTCTGCCCTAGTGCACCTTGCCACTGGAGAGAAAATTACAAGCAAGATTCAGCCCATCTCCTAAGGCAGACTTTTCTGGGAAGGAAGGCTGAGAAATGTACACATTTAAAAAAAATAATAGCATGGTTATTGGTCTGTAAGGATCGTCCAGCTAAAGAGTTAGCTTTGTCTCCAGAGCTACATATTCTCAGTAAACCAGATTCAACACCTCGGAGTCATCACCAGTGTGTCCCGTGTGCTCTTTTGGGTGACTGTTTTTGCGTGGCTGCTATGGGCAGGGCATTGTGCTTGGCGCTGAGGATATAGGGCATATACGACACATTCCTGTCCATGAGGAAATCAGGCTGGTGCATGGGAGAGAATGAATATGAATGAACATATCTGGTCAATGCTCTGATGGAAATCGTCAAGTTCTCAGCTTTTGTGTGTCTTCTTTCCCTTCAATTCCCAGTGGACCTTGTCTGAACCATCCTCTGTGACTGTAGATGGCAAGGTCCAAGAGACATTAGAGCTCAATAGTTAAGAGCAGAGACTCGGCTGCCAAACTCCCTGGGCTTGAGTCCTGGCTCCACTACTTCCTAGATGTTTTGGAGGACTTAAATTTCTCTGTGCCTCTGTTTCCTCATCCGTAAGCAGGGGTAATAATGCTGTTGCAAGGATTAAAGAGTTCATGCCTACAGAGGTCTCAGCATAGTACCTGGTATAATAAGGACCTTATTTGCTTAAGTGTCTTACGCAGTGCTTCAGACTCCTGTTTTCCCATCCTTCCGTAGCCCTTCCAGCAGTCACACTTGCTTCCCTTAATCCCACAGAGCACTGCTAATAAATAGCCTCGTGTTTATGAGAACACTGCTAGACCTAGCGTCCCTTAATGACGCCCCTTTCCGGGAAGCCACTTACAGTACCTCTCTCTGCTCAGCCCTCAGTCCGCCGTGGCCTTGCCTCAGCCAGCTCTTAAACCTCTACAGCCTGTCCTCAGCCCCCACCCAAGTCAAGCACCCCGACATCTCTCCCTTGGCCCCAGCAAGCAAAAGCCCTATGTAAATAATAATTTCTATAGAAATGCTCTCTCCTCACAGCAAGACTGTCTTTTACTTGTTGTTCTGCAAAGTAACTCAGCAACTCACTCTGAATTGCTCTACCCCAGGTAGGATTTCCTTTTACTCAAAAGGAACATTATAATTTGCTTTTCTTACAAATAAACAAGCCATCTTCCCTCAAAGAAGAATTCTGCATAGGTATAAAATATTATAAGCACAGAGGATGAATCCAGCATGGAAACCCAAGAAGGCTTCCCGGAAGAGGTGACCTGTAAGCTTTAAATCATCCTTATTTCAATATTCTCCCCCAAATGTCTATTAGGTAATGAATGTGGAGGGGCTCAGAAGAAATATGGCAAAACATAAGCAATGAGTATCTCGGGGGAAGGACTTTGGGTAATTATCTTCTCCTTTATATTCGAATACTTCCCAACTTGCTACAACGCATGTATTACATTTGGCATAAGAGGACAAGATGGTACTTTAAATGTCACATATCTGGTTTTTCCTTTCCATTTCCATTGTGCCCACCATCTCCATGGTCTGTCACTTTTACCTGGACTCTCTCCCCTGCCCTAGACCTAACAGCGGCTTCCTCCTCCTTTCTCCTCAAGCCCTCTTAACTCTGTCAGACTTTCGTGCTTCTTCATAATTCATCCCTCCCTACCCACCTCATCATATTCCCTGCTGCACCCTCTCATCGCCCAAGGATAGAATCCTACCTTTCAGCAGGAAAATGATTGCCTTTTCCCTGTGTCTGAGGGCTCTCAGGAAAATACCTCACAATGGCTAAAAATCCTTTCTTGGGTAGGTGGTAAGAAGTAGAACTGAATACAAGGATGTTGGCATGTTTATCTTCTTTCTAGGAATTGCTGTTGTTTATTTTCGAGAGTCCTAATTGCTGCAATTAATAGCTGCATTTCATGGATGGGGTTAAGTAATTTCCCACGGTCACATGACCCTGAAAGGTATGAGGGCCCAGATTAGGACCCACGTCCGCTGGACGCCAAAGCCGTGCTCTTGTCATGTTCCAACACGCCGCACCCTTGGCAAGGAGAACTCCTCATATTTATGTTCACACATTGACACATTGGCATTGAAACTGAAAAATGGTTTCTAGCCAAGCTTATTCACTCCCATAGCTCTTTTAGCTTATGGCTCCTCATTTTGCTCTTTTTACATTGTACTTTTGCTAATTGTTTCTTACGTATCAATCTTGTCTCCTTAATCAGATCACTGGTTTCGGGAGATGATGGCCATGTGCTAAGCACATACTAAGTACATACTAAGAATTCAGAGACTAAGAACTTCATTTCAGTTGAAATCTTGCTTTATCAAAATAATATCTCAAAGGTTACATAATTCCTAACTAAAAACCTTGAGTAAAAGGATAATTTACCAACTTGGGACATGTTTAATAAATGAAAGAATATTTCTGCGGAGGCCAAGAAGAAGCTAATGTATCCCTTCTTAAACTATTTATTATATCATCCTTTCTCAGTCTTTCCCAAACATTGAGGGTTCTGCCAGCCGTACAAAGATATACACCTTGTCATTGTAATCTACAAAAGAAAGTACAGGTGGACATAAAAATTTTCTTTTTTTAGGGGTGCCTGGGTGGCTCAGTCGTTAAGCGTCTGCCTTCAGCTCAGGGCGTGATCCCAGAATCCTGGGATCGAGCCCCGCATTGGGCTCCTCCGCTGGGAGCCTGCTTCTTCCTCTCCCACTCCCCCTGCTTGTGTTCCCTCTCTCGCTGGCTGTCTCTATCTCTGTCAAATAAATAAAATCTTTAGAAAAAAATTTTTTTTTCTTTTTTAGATTTAATTTAATTTTTTTGGACAAAAAATTTTAAGTGCTATATATTTACAGAACAATGAGGGCTAGCTGGAGATAGAAAATTACCATTCAAAATGGGTGAAACTAACTCAAACTTGCATTCAAGAAGGAACCTAAAGACATAATTTCATATGCCTAGGATCTGTTTTTACCCACCAAATACCTGGAAAGGGAACAGCACTTGGTAGACTGACCCAAGATATTTCTGTAATGAGGCTTTCTCATGCTGGTTACCAAGTAATTCATAATTTTGAAAACGTCGAACTTCTGTAACTTGTTCATTAGCATTATTTTTGGGGAATAGATTGCATGCTGCCACCAAATATGAAATAAAATTTTCTACCTGGAGAAATATTTTCCTGGTTCCTCTACCCATTCTGCCCCATAAGAGGGAGTGGAATGACAGATGGGCTGTTATTAGCAAATCGTCATCTCCATTAGGACAAATTTCATGAGTGTCTTTTCTTGTAGGGAGTCTCAACTCCTTCAATCTCTGCCCCCTTCCAGCATTTTCCTTTTGGATTGGATCATATTTTCCTGCACTTGTTTTCATTTCCTAGAAGGATTATGCCTCTCCAGGTAGACTCTACGCTCTCCAGGAGTGGTTTTCTTTATATTCTGTAAGCCCCCTTAGCTCTTTGTAGTGGAGAGCTGACATCAGCAGTCAACAAATTAGAGCCTTATTGGATTTTATTCTTTTAGGGAAACAGAAGTGGGGTCATCCCTCTGCTTTGCTCCTTGATTCTTTGGGTTTCTGTAAAACCGCAATTCCAAACACAGCACAGCTGAAATAACAACAGCTCCAGCTTGCCTTTTTACAATACCATATACTTTTCGAAGTGTTTCCATGTCTCTTATCTATTTCTCACCGAAATCCTAGGAGGTACGTGAGCAGATATGGCCCATCTCATTTGATAGATGGTAAAACAGAGGAAGAGGGAGGTTAAGTGACTTGCCCAGACTCTCACCACTCCAGTACATCTGCCAGAATTATCTTTTTAAAAATAAATATAAACATGACATTCCCCTGCATAAAATCATCAACAGGACCCCGGCTGTCTACAGGGTAAAGTGCAAACTCCTTAGTGGGGCATGCAAGTCCCTTCACATCCTGGCCCCGTGCTCCTCACCAGCTTCATCTTCCACTCCTTGGGCGGGCACCCCACACTCCCCAGCCCCCCATGACTGCCCCCCCTCCCACATACATATCGTTAGCACTCAAGACTGCGTGCCTTTGGGTATGTGGCTTCTGCCTGGAATGCCTTTTTGGGTTTAAACCTCTCGCTACACCTGAAATCCCTATTCAGGCCCCCACATGTAAGTCCCATGAAACCTCCTTTGTAATCTTGCTTCTGGCTTCCTTTCTCTTGGGTAAATTGGTCACTCTTTGCAAGCCACCAGCCCCTACCTGGTTGCTCCCCTTTACCCTGCTCTATTTTTTTTTCTTTTTTATCTCCATAAAACTTGTTACCTTCTAACGTACTATGTGATTTGCTTATTTATGAAGTCTTCCTATCTGTCTCCCTCTGCTAGAATGTCTGCTCCTCTCAGGCAGGACCTTTGGTGATTTTACTTACCAATCTGTATCCCAAGCAGCCAGGACAGAATCTGACACATGGTAAGTGCACGGGAGATTCAGAAAGCATTAATTAAGGGACCATTGTTCTGACACCGAGGCTGCGGAGTTGAAACACAGTCCCTGGGCTAGGAGAAAGGGAAGTGAACTACAGCATTGCGGGTCAAGGGTGGGGAGTGCAGTGATGGTGATATGTGGGGGGGTGAGATGAGAACACAGATAAGCGGCAGCCAATGTGGCAGGAGCCTGGCAGGTGTAGAAGAAAGCCGCAGACAGGAAAGGCTTAGGCTCCATCCAGTGGGTGATAGAGAAAAAAAGCCTTGACAGCAAAACGCAAGTTCACCAAGTTCAGAAGGAGGTGGGGGAGAATCTTTGCATTTGAGAAATTACAAGTCACTTTTTATAGCTTGGTCTTAGGATGCATATGGGGGTAAGATACAAGGCCAGAGAACTAATAATTGTGTAGGAGAAACGTAGAGCTCTCGAACATAAAAAACTACATCTTTGCCCCAGATTCAAATGCGACTAGGTGGCTTATGCGTCCCAAACAACTATGCTTCAGAACACACTTTTTCTGCAGTGAAAAATTGCCGACGTTATTAATTCCGATGTTAATAGTTTAGAGAGGAAAACAGTCTGGAGTCTGGACATTTCACCCCGATCTCTTGAGACTGTAGAAGAAAATTCTAGAGTACATACCTTGAAATATTAATCCTGCTCATTCATGGAGCTTCTGGATCAGCAGAAATTTGATATGTCTTTCCTTATTAAACCTATTTTTTTTTTTTTTGCCCTTTCAGAGTTTGAAAAGTATTTTTGTAGCTAGAGTATATCTAGTTAGAGATGAGTTGTGGTACTTGGCTTAACTTCAGGAGAGTAATATTTTTATTCTTTGAGTGGCTCACTGTTTTAAACCATCTAATAATGTATCAAGCACTGTGCTAGGCCCTTTGCTGCAAAGACTAATAACACAGGGTCATGACTTTTCAGGGGCTCGCAGACTGGTCGGGATAGGCAGACATATACATACAATATAATGTTGTAGAGGTCGATTATGGAAGTTTGCATGGGATGCAGAGGGCGGACAAAGAAAAGAGTCCTTTATTTCTCTAGAGAGAGGGTGAGGAGTAAGTGGGCACACAAGGTTTCCCAAAAGAGATGATGCTTGATCAGAGTCTTGAAAGTTAGTGTGTGTTCATCTATGGACATTGGACAACAGACATTCAAGGTAAATGGAGAAGCATAAGCAAAGGCTCGAGGATATGAAACTGGCTGGTGAATTCAGGAAAGTACAAATAGTTCAATATATCTGAATCTGGGCTCTGTGTGCCTGTGAATGTGTGTGGGCAGTGGGGCATAGGACTCTTTATATGGCATGGTAAGGAGTTGGGATTTCACTCAATAAGCCAGTGTTTCTCAAACTGTGATCCAAGGAACACCTGTCTCAGACTACTGTAGAGCTTCCTCATTAAAATGCAAATCCCTGGGCTCTTAGGATTCCGAATCTCAAGAAAAATGATGGGTGAGGTTGAAAAGACCTCTAGGTGATTCCTATGTACAATAAAGTTTGAGGACTGCTATTATACCCATGTAAATCATTCATTCTCATTGCATATGTTACAATGGGAGACATTCAAAGGTTATAAACAGAGGACAATCAGATCTACTTTTTTTCCCTTAAAGATTGCACTTATTTATTTGACAAAGAGTGAGAGAGCACAAGCAGGGGGAGTGGCAGAGGGAGAGGGAGAAGCAGTCTCCCCGATGACGTGCGGCTCCATCCCAGGACCCTGGGATCGTGACCCAAGCCAAAGGCAGACGCTTAACCGACTAAGCCACCCAGGTGCCCCAATCAGATCTACTTTCACAAAGATTTTTTTTTTTTTTAAGTAATATCATGAAAGATCCTAAACACAGGTGCTTCCATGGCCTAGGCATGTGGGATCAATGACTCAAGCAGGCCAGGTGTAACAACAGGGAGTAGCAGGCCCAGTGGCAAACGCAGAAGCATAAGCCTTGGCTAAAGGAACAGCCTTTGTGCAGTTTCAGTCAATTGCTGACAAGCAGGAATTTTAACCCAGTGCTGTCAGATTGTTCACTTTTCAAAATAAAGTGGATCATCTATATTTTAATGTAAAATTCCCTAGTGTTTGAATGGCAATGTTGTCAGTAAGGTACTTAGTTAGCTGCAAGGAGTAGAAAGTGATTCTAGATCATATATATATATATATATATATATATATATATATATACTCTTACCTATATATTTTTTTTTTTTTTAAGTAGACTCCATGCCCAGTGTGGAGCCCAACACAGGGCTTGAACTCATGACCCTGAGATAAGGCTTGAGCTGAGATCAAGAGTGGAGCGCTTAACCGACTAAGCCACCCCAGGTATCCTGAGAAAATACATTTTTTGAAAAAGATATTTAGCACAGTAAAGCCACTTTGGAAAATTGTTTGGCAAACATATATATGCCTTGTGTTCCAGCAACCTCTTCCCTAGATATACACCTAACTGAAGTGTGTAGGCATGTTCCCTACATACTAGGATATGTAGACTAGACACATACTAGGATATTCACAGAGCTGTTGAGAGATGGAAATTACTCAAATGCCCATGAACACTAGGAAGGATAATACAGTGTAATATGTTCACGCAATGGCACACTATATATAATGAAAATGAATGATCTAACTCCATGCAGCAATATGGATAAATCTTACAAAAATGTTGAGGAAAAGAAGCCAGAAACTGAAGAGTACATTCTGTGTGATTCCATTTATATTTAACACAAGAACAGGCAAAACTGATCCATGCTGTCTGAGATCAGAATAGTGGTTACCCTTGGGAAGGAGTGTTGTGACTGGAGGGAACACAACAGGATGTTTTGAGGTTCTCAAAATATTGTCTCTTTATCTGGCTCTGGATATATTGGTATATGTTCAGTTTGTGAGCAGTTATTGGGCCATACGTTTATGATATGTGCAGGGGTGTCCCTAGTGTATTTATTTGTTTTAAGTATTTATTTATGTATTTATTTATTTAGAGAGCACAAGCTGGGAGGGGTGGGCACAGGCAGAGGCAGAGGGAGAGATGTGGGGCTTGATCCTACGATCGTAAGTTCATGACCTGAGCTGAAACCAAGAGCTGGAAGCTCAACCAGCTGAGCCACCCAGGCACCACGCCCCCCCCAAAGTATTTATTTTAAACACCTCCCTCCTCTACGTGACAAAATCATTTTCAATAATAGTCATGAAATAAAACTAAAATAATCATAGCTATAAAAGAAACTTAGACCGTGAAATCTTTTTGAGTTAAATTTTACGTGTGTGTGTGTGTGTGTGTGTGTGTATGGGTGTATACACACATACACATTATATATAAGGTTTTAAATAATTTTGATATTGTGATTTATAGTGAAAAACAAATGTTTTGGTCTTCATCCCCCTTTCTGGCACAGAGCTCCTAAAACCCTTGGAATTTCCTGTGATCAGAGGGATAAAGGTGTCTCTTGTTATGTTAATGAGGTGACCTACTGGCTAGGGGCTGGTTGCTTGGAGAGCCAACCAAATGATTAAAAGATTGAAACTTCCAGTCCCCCCACCCGTCTCCTCTCCAGGAGGGGAGAGGGGCTGTAGATTGAGTTCAGTCATCAATGGCCAATAGTGTAATCAATCACGCCTTTGTCATGAAGCCTCCATAAAAACCCAAAAGGACTGTGTTCCAGGAGCTTCCGGTTTGGTGAGCACGTGGTGGTGCTGGGACGGGGGTGCTCCGCATGAAAGTTCCCTGCCCTTGCCCCCCCCACCCCCCTACCTTGTCCTACACATCTCTTCATCTGACTGCTTCTGAGTTATATCCTTTTATACCAAAACAGGGATCTGGTAAGTGAAATGTTTCTCTGAGTTGTGCGAGCCGCTGTAGCAAGTTAAAGCTGAGGAGGCGGCTGCTGGAAACTCCAGTCTCCAGCTGGTTCAGCAGAAGTGCAGGTAACAAGTCACCTGGACTTGGGATTGGCGTCTGAAGTGGAGGATGGGGGTGGGGGGCAGCCCTATGGGACCGAGTTCTTAACCTGTGGAATCTGATGCTGTCTCTGGGTAGGTGGCTGGTGTCCGGAATTGCTTGCTGGTCTAGGGAAACCACCCCCTACACACGCGCACACACACACACACACACACACACACACACATTGGAAATGATCAGAATTCTATCAATAATTAACCAACTTTTTAAAAAGAAATTTCAATGTTAAAGACATTATTCAAATTCAATAAAATATATTACATATGAAGTAAAATTTGGAAAATAAAAATTTTTATGAAAGTATCTTGCAGTCCCCGTTTCACTGTTCAAATTTTGAATACAAAATAAAACTTAAAGTAGTCATAGATTGACAGAATTGAAGTAATTTCAGTTCTGTTTCTCTGTCTTTGCATTCACCACACCATTAGTTGTTTATTTTGAACCCCTTACTTAAACAGAAATATGTAGGACCACAGGGGTTAGAAACCCAATCTGTGCAGAAAGCCAGCTCAAAAGATTTCAGACGTGGAAGAGTTACTTTCGAGATGTACCCACGTAGCTGAGCCCACATATGTCAGGGCCCAGCTATATCACTGGATGGCCTCCAAATTCAATTCCTTATAGAATATGATGCTTATTAAAAAATAAGAAATTATAGTGTGCTAATTTGATTCTCATATGTATGGTAGAAATATATATTTAATGTTTTATAAATATATATAATTGCATCAGAATAATATATCAATGTATTTTCCTATAAATTAATATAGTTATAAGAATGTAAGATAGCATCAGATTCCACAGGTTAACATATATATTTATATATTTTAAAAATATTTATATATATTTAATTCAATAGTAACTGCACTGATTACTTAAAACTTAACCATCAAAAGGTTTTTTCAGGGAGGACTATTCTATCCTCTACTTTATTTATTTATTTATTTATTTATTTATTTATTTATTTATTTATTTTTAAAGATTTTATTTATTCATTTGAGAGAGAGAGAGAAAACACAAGCAGAGGGAGAGAGAGAAGCAGGCTTCCCACTGAGCTGGGAGCCCGATGTGGGGCTCCATCCTAGGACCTGGAGATGGTGACCTGAGCTGACCATCTGAACCCCCCAGCCGCCCCTGTCCTTCACATTATTTAGAAGGAATTGTGCATGGCGGTAGTAAGAAGCGGGATCAGCTTTGTTACTGTTTTTAAATGATCACAGACAAGGTACCTCCATATTGTTTGTACCTGGGGGCGGACCCCTCCCAGACCCCACCCCTGTTTTGCTGCCAAATTTGTGTGCTTTTCTGTATGCAAACTATGTTTCAATAAAAAGGTAAAAAGAAATAAAAGGAATATCTGGGGCCGCTCACAGAAATGTTGGGTGAGCTGGACAAATAGGCTTGAGGCTGTTCTTAAAACAACACCCCAAACTACATGGCCCGCCTGGCCTACAAAAGCCATAACAGCTGCTGCTGCCCCAGGGGACATATGGGGACAGGCCACCGGCACTGTAGCGCCTGAAAGCCAGGGGCCTCTGCTGCAACCTTTTCCAAGCAGGTTATGCATAGAGTTCTCTTCTTCAAGTCGCTGGTTCACAAATAGTAGATTCAAGTGGGTCCATCTAACTGATGGAGCCTGAGGTCAAATGTTGGGGAATTTGTTTCCTGAATTCCCCCTCAGGGGAGATAGCCATCAGAAGGCTGGAAATCACAACAAGGATGTCCAAAAAGTGATAAATAGCCAAAAAACATGAGAAAGCCCACTACAACATCCTTCTTAGCTGTTTAGTATGCTTAGTAATGACACATGAACAATCATACTAAAATTCTCAGGAGAACATAATGCAAATATCTCTCAGGCAACTAAGCATGCTACCTCTCCGCCCAAAAGGGAGAGCACCTTAAAGAAAAAAAAATGTCCATCCAAGTACTTCATACAGTTCAGAATCTTAGCCCCGGATATGCACAGTTCCAGATGTGTCTCCTCCTTTGGTGACCTTAACACTAAAAGACACGGTGACTAAATGTGCAATAGAGAGAGACCAGGATTTCAGTAACAACTTCAGTTCAGGAAAGAGGAGAATGGGAAATATGGCAGACAGAGCAGACATCAAACATGGTGTTCTGGTGGCAGGACTGAGGACTTCTTGCCTTGGTGGTGGTATAAGACCTTGGTTAGCACATCTGATTGCTTCTGGTTCTGCTTTCTGGAGAAATCGTAGTCCATTATCCTCCAGGGCATCCTATGAGAAGAGCTTTGGAAAGGATGCCTTCCCTGGGGACCTCACAGAACCTCATAGCCCATTTCTATCTCATAGGTGTGAGTTTAGGGTCCTGGGGTGGCCTTAAGGGTTGAACACTTAGTGGCTGTTTCCAGACAAGTCTGGAGTTTCTTTGCCGATATACTGCTGAGACAACTTTCCTTGGGCTTCTTGCGTCAGTACACGTCTTGTGTGCTGAAGCACTGATAACAGCCTTTAGTTTCCAACTCTCTTTCCAAGAATGTCTGTGTAGAAGACAGTCCCGTGGAAGATAACAATAGTGCTTCTCTCCAGAACAAGGGTCAAGCATGCTTACAGCCCCTTATCAAATATTTGGGTTCCCTAAGCTTGGGGTTCCTTTCCTGTGACACGTACGTCTGACATACATCTGGGCCCATCCACACAGTCTGAATTCACCCCTACCCTTTGGCTCTTTGTAGAAAGTGGCAAGAAGTCACCAGCATATGTCAATATGAATTATATCTACTCTTTTCCTCTAACAACAACCTAAAACACCAGGGTTTATGTCCCAAGAAATAGGAGAGAGTTTTCCATGGGGAATGCTTTGATACCATGCAACAAGGTTCATGCTTTTTCTAGCCTGCAAAGTCTGTCCTCGTCGTCAAGGGCTTCTTTCTGTAAGCCACGGCCATATTTTAGGTTCTCTTAATTAAAGCACTCTACTTCTGGTACCAAATTTGTCCAGTGAGATTGGCTCCAAGTAATAAAATAAAACCGCCATACTGTGTCTTAGGCAAATAAGTGGTGAATTTCACTCACAAAACTAGAAATCTAGAGGTGATTTTCCCAGGGCTGAGAAGGGGGTTCCGTCTAGCTGCCTTATCCAGTGCTGTTAGCGTGTGGCGCTAATCCTCAGCCTCTTACCCCGGGGTTTCGAAGGGCTTGCCCCACCTTCGCCGCAAGTCTGCAACCCCGGTAGCAGGAAGGGGAAAGGCAAAGGGGTAAGGGCTCCTGCCAGTGAGTATGCCTCCATTTAAAGAACTCTTGAGATAGCCCCACATAGTAACTTTCTTTTCATCTTATCAGCCGAAAGAGGTCACATCCCCACCCCCAGCTGCACACAGAGGCTGGAAAACAGTTCCTTAGGTGGTCATGATGCCACCCTGAACCAAAGCAGCATTCTGCTAGTAAAAGTAAACAGAGAAAACATGTATTGGGTAAATTACCAGCAGTGTCCACCACAGCAATTTATTTTAAAAAATGTTAATGCTACCTGGACAGAACCGATCCTTCAGCTCTAACTGTCCTGTGGGTCCTAGGAGTACAGTCTCCGAGGGTCAGAGGCAGGGCAGTGAAAGTGGATACAGGGAGAACAGACGGGAGATGCCTTCAATAATCTAGACAAGAAATAATGAGTCTGAATAGAAATGTACATAAAAAGGATAGAAAAGCCATTCAGGGGACACCTGGGTGGCTCAGTAGGTTAAGCGTCTGCCTTCGGCTCAGGTCATGATCCCAGGGTCCTGGGATGGATCCCACACAGGGCTTCTTGCTCGGCAGGAAGCTTCCTTCTCCCTCTGCTTGTGCTCTCTCTCTCTCTCTGACAAATAAATAAAATCTTAAAAAAAAAGAGAGAGAGAGAACAGAAAGCTGTTCAGAATTGCGGGATATGGTCGTCTCCCTATCCCCGATGTTTCCTTCCATGTGAAGAGAGCTTTACAAAGTGTCCCTGTGGTCTCTGCCTATCTTCCTGTGCCTCTGCCCAATGGGAAGTGGAGTGATTTCTCTGATCAGTGCTTGTGGGAAGAACAATGAGGCTCATTTCACATCCACCATTTTCCACTCAGGAGGAGCGGGTCTCCCATGGCGTGCAGCCTTGTGCTAGGAAATTGGAGGTGTCTTTCTCCACTAGCCCCGCGTAGTGGGGACCCAGTGTGTTACTGCCTCTTTTTCCCCTGGGGCAAGTTGGCCACAGAGAGCATCAGTTCAGTCCTCTTCCAGGATCTAAGTCTTAACTAGTGTCCGAGGCCTCCCTATCCAGCCTTGCCTGTGGCCAGGTAGGTAAATCTGCTAATTCTGGAGTTGAGGTTTACCCAGCATATCTAGTTAAGAGGTCAAAAGCCATATGACCTACTTCTATCAGTAATGAAGATGCTATTTTGTCCCCCATCTGCCTCTGCTGTGCATTCTTTATTTCCTTTTAAAAAACAACTAACTCTATTGGTATAATTCACATACCATAAAACGCACCCATTTCAAGTCTGTATTTCAATGGATTTTAGTACATATACTCACAGTGTGTGTAGCCAGTACCACAGTGATTTTGGGAACACTTCCATCACCCCACAAAGAAACCTCTCCCCTTTTAGTTATCCCTCCCCATTCTCTCCCCTGTGCCCCCCACCATGGAATTGTACAGTATGTGCTGTTTCTGGTTTCTGTCTTCTTTCACTTAGCATCAGACTGTCCACGTTCATTCATGTCGGAGCATGTATCAGTCCTCCATTCCTTTTTACTGCCGAATAAAATTCCACTGTATACATATACCACATTTGGTTTATCCATTCATCAGCTGATATCATTTGGCTGTTATGAATGTTTTCGACTATTTTGAATAACGCTGCTATGAATATTTGTGGACATGTTTTTGTACAGACATAGTTTTCAATTCTCAGGATATATACCTGGGAGTGGAATTGGTGGGTCACCTAACTGTATGGTTACCCTTTTTAACGAAACTGCCAGACTGTTTTCCAAAGTGGCTGCGTCACTTTACGTTCTCATCCTCAGCGTATTGAGGGCTCCAAGTTCTCTACGTGCTCATCAACACTTGTTACTCTATTTTTATCACAGCCATTCTAGCCGATGCACGAGGGTATCTCGTTTGGGTTTTGATTTGCCTTTACCAGACTAATGACTAGTCTTCCGTTGACCTGGACGGCGGTGACACGTGTGTGTTCCCCGTGATGATTCATCAAAGTGTGTACTTATGATTGGTGCATTTTTCTTGGCATTATTACACTTCAATACAAAAGTTAATTTAAATGTATATATTCCACATCGGGAAAAGACGTCTTACATTCTATTTTAAAAATGTAATCATCACCAACCAACAAAAAAGAGGAGATAAGAGCAGTGCTTCTAACGTGAGAATCCATGCTCGCCGATGCTCTGTGTCTCCTGGTGGCAAAGCTCCCTAACTCTTCTGAGCCTCTGTGGCTTCCTCTTCAAATACAATTATTTAAAAAAGTAATAATACTTTACAGGATTATGGTTAGTGTGGTTCATGTAGGAGCTCAAAATAATGGGGTTTTTCTAAAAACATCAAACTTATTAGCTCATAAAGCTCGTCTTGCATTCGCATTGTCTATAGCTAATAAGCCTCTTGAGTAGTGAGTGCATTTCCCCCCTCTGGTGTAGACATGCCTTTCTGAAGTCATTCAAAAACATAAATGATGAACGTGTCTTCCTTAGATTCAACAGATTTATGAATGTTTCGATGATTGGTTATGCCATGGGAAGTGAAGAAGTTCACCTTATGAATTTTCTCTTACTACAAAGACTAATGGGAAGATTAATGTTTTCTATTGGTCAAAGTGTTTGAGATTTAAGGCACTGTGTTGTTTTACTGCTCAAGCTACAGCTCAGGTGCAGTATGTCCCAGTGAGTCACCAATCAACTGGCTTCAAAGGTTGTTTCACCTATAAAGTCACTATGATCGTACATTGCATCACTAGCGTAAAATTTAATTATTAGCTGTAAATCTCTGAGATCCTAAGATGATAGTTGCTTTGTAAATTCAATGTTACACCACAACAGCACGAAAAGAGATTGCAATTCCCATCACAAATACACATTATAAAAATTTGTGAATTTACACTTATGTAAACTTTTTTTACTTACAAAATTATGACTTTAGATTTTAGGCTTTTCTCTTTGTGTCGGTCAGGGTTAGGTTCCGCTGCACATAAGAGAAATCCAACAGAGTGGTGGATTAAACCAGTTGGAGGTTTATTTTTCTCTTAAGTAAAATAAGTCCAGAGGTAGTCATGAGCAGGCACCGCATCTTCCTGATGTTATCGGGGACATGGAATCCTTCCATCTTTCCTCTCCATCATCATGGCTTCCATCATTAAGGCCACCTCTTGGTTTTCGTTTGGTTGCTGCAACTCTCACCATCAAGTTTCTGTTTTAGGCAGCAAGAAGGAGAAAGGGGTAAGGGCGAAAGAATCAGCTTCCAGGCCAAATCTGCTCCTTTATTAGAGCTTTCCAAAAAGGTACTCTCAGAATCCCCAGTTACATCTCATTGGCCATCCCTCGCCATAATCAGGCTGATAACTTTAGTTGCACAGAAGGGTACACTGCCACGCCTGTGCCACAGGGAGGGCTTTGCGACCAAGGAGGAAGAAGATGGGTAGCAGGGTGACAAGTGGTAGTCTCTGCCACACTTTTTTTTTTTGAACTCTTTTATGTCTTTCTAGAATCTTATAATTATCTATTTTTCATTCACAATTAAAATTTGAGGCGATTATCAGGATTTATTACAAATCGGTTTAGTTAACTTTTAAAGTATCATTCACTAATATAATTATTTACTGAACTTTCTTTTGTCTGACACTTTGATAAGTGAAGAGATGCAAGAATGAACACATCTGACCTTCTTAAAGGTCAGTGTAATCAGTAAAAGGATAATGATTATTAATTTAAATGATGCCCGTTTCAAACGGGTTATCCTTGATAATATAGCATTACTATTAGGTAATCAACTACATGTACTATTTTGACATAAAAATATACTTTCTCTTATCAGATGAATAATTCCATGGTGTTGAGATGCCTGATATAGACTTGAAGATAAATTTTGGATATAATATGCAAAGCATTCTCCTTATAGAAAAATGATAGTTTTGGTCCAATAATAAAATTTCAAGTGAATATATTAATATGGCCCTTGCAAATAGAATAATTAAAAATATAACTAAATCCACATTTTCCAGAATGCTTGATCAGAACGAACAAAGAGATAGCACTAGAGGAAAAGCAGATAAATTAAACAATAAAGAAAAACTATAAAAATTTGTTAGTATTTTTCAGGTAAAAAATCAGCTAAGAGAATGTTGTCTTGCAGAAGATCGGAGCTTTGTTCAACTTCTTGGCAATTCATTTTTTGAAAGTTCCTAGATATGTTTTTAAGAAACTCTGAAGACTATGATAACAGGATGTTAATGTGGTGGTATAAATGACAACTCTTATTTTATTGCCTTTAACACACTAGTGACATGTATTTTATTTCAGGCATAGGATCAAGTTCAAATCAGCCAGCTCCAATTTCAGCTGGCTGCAGATTTTTTCAACTGGCTCCAAATTTCTTTATCTCAAATATTTGGAACATATGGAATGTGCCATGTATAGAATCTTGTCTAAGTTAAGGAGACCTAAGTGAAAAAGAAAAAAAAAGTCCATAGAACACTTATTTTATTTAGCAAAAATAAAGCTAAAAATTTTTCCATTCCTGTAAAAATCAATTTGACCTGAGACATCATTCTTTTTTTTTTAAGTAGGATCCATGTTGGGCATGGAGCCCAATGCAGGGCTTGAACTCATGACCCTGTGATCAAGACCAGAGCTGAGATCAAGAGTCAGCCGTTTAACCAACTAAGCCACCCAGGTGCCTCATTTTTAAATGACTGTAAACCATAGGAATATACAACATACACTTTTTCACATGAGGTTGGTCCCTATCACCCACTTGAAAGTGGTTCTCCTACCCAGTAGCTATTAGGAATGGAATCCAATTCCCTGTTTTGAAAATTAGGAAGAAAGTTTAGAAAAATGGATTTCAAGCTGAGGCACATAAGCTTCCTATCCCCATTCAAGATGCATCCTTGAGTTTCACTCTTTCTGGTATCCCACATACCTAAGCGGTACCTAGTACATAACAGAGATAAATATGTCTGTATGAAGGAATGAAAGGTTAAATTTAGTTTCAAATGATTTTGCCCATATCCTTCACCATCTCCCTCTCAAGAACTTCCCTTGAAAGGATGTTCTTTTACTTCCCAAGGACCATAGAATGAAGAAAAGTGGTAAAAAGGATAAGACTTAGAAATGTTTGACTTAATGGCACGTGTATTTTTTGTATTCTTAGAACTTAGTTGGTATTCTTAGGACTTGGCTATAATGAGGAGGAGGAACTCAGGGATTATTCCTTCAGGACCAACAGATATCTGCGGACTACCTGCTGGGTGCTGGGCGCTGAGGGTGGGAGCAGGGAATGCAGTGCACACATGACACCGAGGTTCCCTGCCCTCAGGTTCAGTTTCTACATCATCAAGGGTATTCCATGCAAGAATGAATCCTTTTAAGTTTGGTCTAGCCAGACGGCTCTGCACTTCCCAGCCCTCTCTTTTTTCCCTCTTTATGTGCCATTTTTTATATTGAGATAGACTCATAATATCAACAAACTACATTTTTCAAGTGTACAACTTGATAAATCTTATATATGCTTACAACCATGACACAATCACCACAATCAAGGTAATGAACATGTCCATAACCTCCCCCCCCCAAAGCTTCCTTTTATGCCCGTTGGTAATCCGTCTCTCCCTCTCCTTGCCTAGTCCCCTGCACCCAGGCAATAACAATCTACAGAGCCACTACTTAGGTTAGTTTGTATTATCTAGAATTTTATATAAATGGAATTATATAGTAAGTCTGGCTTCTTTCATGCAGTAAAAGTATTTTGAGATTCACCCATGTTGCATATATCAATAGCTTATCTTTTTTTTACTTGCAGAATAGTATTCTATCACACGGATGTATAACAATTTTTTTAATCTATTCGGCTATTGTGGAACATTTAGGTTATTTCCCATTTTTGGCTATTACATAGAGAGCTGCTGCCTTTTTGGAAACTAGTTCCTCAAAAAGCTTAACATAATTACCATATAACCCAGCATTCCACTCTTAGGTATTTGCCCAAGAGATATATAAAACTATGTCCGCACAGATTCTTGTGCATGAGTGTTCATAGAAGCATTATTCATAATAGCCAAAAAAAAAAAAAAAAAATGGAAACAACCTAAATATGCATCCCTTGATGAATGGATAAATAAAATGTGATATATTCATAACAATGAAATCCTATTAAGCAATAAAAAGGAATGAAGGACTGATACATACTACAACTTTGAAAGCATCATGCTAAAAGAAAGAAGCCAGACACAGAAGGCCAAATATTGTATGATTCCATTTATATGAATTGTCCAAAATAGACAAATTCATAGAGACAGAAAATAGCGTAGTGGTGGCCAAGGGCAACTGTTTCAGCACCATTTGTTTAAAAGACTAAAATTGCCTTTGCATCTTGGTCAAAAGTCAGTTGACCATGTGTGAGTCCGTTTCTATTCTCTCTATTCATTTCCTTTCATCTGTTTGTCTGTCTTGATCACTGTTGCCATTCTGCATTCCTATTAGAGCTCTAGTTGTTCCACATCCTTACAGCATCTGGTGTTGTCAATCTTTTCTTTTAATTAGCTATTATAGTAAGTGTGTAGTGGTATCTCAGGTTTTTAATTTGCATTTAAATTGGGTTGTTCTTTTTGATTCTCTCATTTTAAAAATTTATTTTTCCCTTGCTTCCTAAAAAATAACCATCTCAGGTGTGTACCGTGGGCTTCTTGTGTTTTCTTGCAGTTTCAAGGAATAACCATAAATAGTTTGCACCAGAATATTAGAAGGCATTGGCTTGAGTTCAGGACAAAACTTTGGAGTCACTTTGACTGTGTCTTTCTCTCACACCCCACATCTGATTGTCATTAAATCCTAACGGCTTTACAACTAAAACATCCGAATTCAGCTTCTGACCACCATTCCACCATCTTCTCTCACTCCACCTTCTATACTAACTTCCTAACTGGTGTCACTACTTTGACCTTGGCCCAGCTTACCTCAAAGAGCAATACACCTGCTAGAGTGATCCTTTGGAAAAAAAAAAAAAGTTAAGTTTGATCTCCTCACTCTTCTGCTCAAAACATGTCAGAGGCTTGCTAATTGATTAAGTGTTAAAGCCAAAATTCTTGTTACGGCCTAGGGGACCATGATCTGGCTGACCATGGCTATTTTCATTTTTCTTTTTTTTTTTAAATATTATTTTCATTTTTTCTTTCCTCTTCTCTTACTTAGATCAGCCCACAGGCCTGCTTGCCCCTACCTTGCATCCCTACCTTGCTGTTCTTATGAATGAAATGCTTTCCTGCAGGTTTCTTAATTCATACTTTCCTTATTTTCTTCAGTTCTCAATATGAATTGAGCTATTTTCTTTCATCACCCTACCTAAGAAGGCAGCCACCCTTTTCTCTCTGGTTTTCTTTTTCTCTTTTTCCCCTTCCCTCTTTTTCTTTTACCTTTTTGGTAATGCTAGTTAACATATTACATACAGTAGTTCTTTAGTAATAGCTAATACATTCAGGGCTCACCATGTTTTAAGCGCTTTATATATTAATTTACTTAATCCTCACATCATCGAGGTAAGCACTTAATTATTCTTGTTTTTCCAAGAAGCTGAGGCAGGGATGTTAAGCAATTGCCGCAAATCACACGTCTATCAAAAGGTACAGCGGGGATTCCATCTCTAGGAGTTCTACTCTGGAGACCATGCTTTAAAACACGCCATCCAGGGGTGCCTCTCTAATTTGAAATATTTGTGTTGTGTGCGCCCGCTGCAATGGAAGCCGCAAGCGGGAGCTCCTTTTGCAAAGTACGGCTATCCCTGGCTCAGAGAACACTGCCTGCCAGCAGGTCCCTCAATAAACGCTGAAAAGTGGGATAAATTTTAACTCGAAAAAAATTGTCGGGCTCAGCAAAAAACGTAAACCCTGAAGGCTCTTCTCGTACTGCCAAGAGTCAAAGCTCGGCGGCTGGGGGAAGCAACAACAGAGGCGCGTGCAGTGCAGCCTGAGAGACTGGCTGGCAGAGGCGGCTGTGGCTGCAAAGAACAATTTTAAGCAGAATTTTCGTAGACCGGACTGGCTTAAGATTTCAGGGAGGAGGTGAGGTAAGGTGCAAGAAGTGAGTTCACGCGAAGGATAAATAGGCGACACCATTCTAAAGGTTGGAAGCGAGAGGTGGTGTCAGCACCTGGCCCTGTACAGAGCGTCCGCGAGACTCGCCCTAGCGCTTGCGCTCCGTCCCCCGCGCGCCGTGGGATCGACCCCCTGGCCCCGCCTATCTCGATGACCCCGCCCCGCAGGGTAACCCGGAAGCGGTTGTGAGGCACCCCCGCGAGCTGCCGCTCTCTTTCCGGTCGGCGTGGTTTTGCGAGTGGAGCGACCGCCGTGCCCGGGCCTTCAACATGAGCGTCCCGGCCTTCATCGACATCAGTGAGGAAGATCAGGTGTGCTCTCAGGCCGCGAGTATCTCCGGGGTGGGATTGGGGGAGTCTCAGGAGGGGCTGAGCCAGGACCGGGCGGGCGGAACGCCGCCCCGCGGAGCCCGCTCCGGGGCTGAGAGCCGCGGCTCCCTTCCCACACACTAGAGTAGGGAGGCTGTGGGGCTAGTTTCCGGCCTGGAGCTGAGTTAGCCCGCCGACCGTCGGTTCCAGCCCTTGGCCCGAGACTTTACGGCCAGCTTCGTGGTTGGCGTCAGGACTCTTCTAGTCCGTGTCACTTCTGACGACACCACTTTTTGACTGGGAATGGTGTCTGCTTCCGTCTCCCAATTGCAGCCACATCCGGAGTGGGAGGTTGCGAATCTTTAGACGACGTAAGCAATCTAGGAAAAAATTATTTTGTATTGAAGCTGAAAATAGTTTTATTTTGTGATCACAGAGGCAAAGGTGACCCTATTTTAAACGGAGGCCATATTATATATTCTTTGTTGTGCAAGAGTGAGAGTTCTGAAACCTGAAAAAAAACGTCCCTTTCATAAACCTCATGCTTTGAGGCATACATCTGGTGAACCATCGTAATATTTTAAAATTTTTTATTTCGGGCTTGGTCTTTTGTATGCCTGGCTGATACTTCTCATTTTTCCCATAACAAAAGTTAAAACTTCAGTTGATGGAGTTAAGCGAAACCTGAAATTATTTTCTCTAAGTTAATTTTGTAGAACTGAAAACCATATTCTGTGAAGTCGTAGGTGTTGTTTTGTATTTTTTGCTACTCCACTAACGTGGAAATTTGGTTTTCATAAAGGAAAACACCATTACTATTATAAGATAACTCTCAGAATTACAGACGTTGCTCCCCCCCCCCCCCATGGCAGAAGTGCAGATCCTCAGTCCTGAAGGACCAGTAAGAATGGGAAATGAATGGCCGGGTGGGTGCAGTGGATAAGGCTAGGGAAGGAGTTGAGCATATTAGAAAGGAAAATGTGGAAAACAAGGAAATAAGCATATATGGTTATTAGCGGAATCATGTTACCAACAAATTGGCTATTAGATTACCCCAAAAAAGAATTTGATTTTAACATAGGAAAGAATTTGTAGATGTAGGAAGTCGTTGGCCTTATTTTAGTTTTAAAGAGTCATTTCTAGTTAGGTTATGCTGCTTTTGTAATACATCAGTTTGACACCAGCCATTCCTTTCAGGTAGATATGTGATTGCTTCTGAAGTTCAGCTTTGGTCAAATTCTGTGTTTGAGTAGAGTAGGAAATGGAGTTCAGAATTTCGTCTTTTCCTTTACTTGTCCTACACCACAACTACTTGTAGCCAGTGAGGATGACAGATAAAAACAATAAACTGTTGATTGAATGGTTCTTAGGAAAAGTTTGCTTTCTATCGACAAAGCAGAAGCTGAAAAAAATGCTTTCTTGTGGGGTTTTTTTCTTTTTTGACCATATTGTGTTTCCTTCATAGAAAAACATGTTCCCCACTAGCGTTTTTATGCTCTTTGATATGGTGATAGTTGTTCCATGAAATCTAGTTTATAATACCAACTCATAGGTGAAATTACTGTGTTATGTGAAAGGATAGCGTCATCAGATCTACAGATTTAACGTACCTTTTGTAGGTAGCCAAACATATTTGTGGGTTTAGAAAATGTGATACCTGTGCATTTACTAATGGTATCCTTTCATCTCCTTGCTTAGGTTTTTCATTTTATTACCTTAAGTACCATCTACATTCACATTTGGCTGCCATAAATACCAAGCCCTCAAAAGAGCACCTTACTAAATATTATGTATATGCTTTAGAGTATAAAATATCTCAATACCTGGATGTGGTACTGTAGTTATAGGTCCCAGGATGCTCTCAGATCTAGATAGGTATTTTGCATTCTAAAAAATTAATTACAAAGTAGATCCAATTTGAAAAGTACTATATTCAAGACAACATTCAAAGGCATCACCTTTTTATCTTTGTGTGTTCCAAAATGCTAGTCTTGTATAGGTTCTCAAACATTTTAACAAATGATTACCTTCTTGCCAAGGTAATGGCAAATGTCTGTAACTTTTTAAAGTAGCTCCATTATGTATACTTGAGAGCAATAAAATTTCATTTCTTTAAAACAGGTTGAATTTGCCAGGTGAGATTAATTATCCTCCACACACAACCCCCTCAGAAACACTTTGGTATATATTAGAAGTTTTTGCTGTTTACTGGAAGTTCAGCAGCATATAGGTGATGAGAGAAATTCTGAAGGTGATCCTTGTGGGTCATAGTGGGTTTGTGTAGCCGCTTGGTTTTGTAGAGGAAAACCTGTGGCTCCTGTGGGGTTGTGATGGGACTGAGGTGAGGGAGAGGCACTTCAACATAGTAATTTAAAGTTGTTAAGTATAGTATTTTCTTCCTACTTTTTCAAAGAAAGAATGGTTTGAGATCTTGAATTTTGGCATTGTTGGTTTTAGAGACGTATAGCAATCTTACTTGATTCAACAGGCTGCTGAGCTTCGAGCTTATCTGAAATCTAAAGGAGCTGAAATTTCAGAAGAGAACTCCGAAGGTGGACTTCATGTAGATTTAGCTCAAATTATTGAGGCCTGTGATGTATGTCTGAAGGAAGATGATAAAGGTTTGTTTTTAATTTTTTTGTAATATTTCTTACTAATCAGAAAGGATCTACTTTTACATTTTTCTTATAAATTATATTTGTCTTAGAACTGTTAAGCCCTGTTTTTTTTTAATCTTTGCACGTAGTTTCAGGTTATTCTAATCTGTTACACCTGTGAAGTAAGCTTATTTTGAGAAAACATCTTTTTTAATAGGTCATGTTTTTTGAGTGTTAAGTGCATATACTCAATACTGATAATTTCAGAATGAACTGAAGAAAAGTGAAGCTCTTATTTCCTTTTCATAGGTTTACACTAATATCAAATGGGATATAATTTCAGGTAATCTAAAAGACAGTTATTTAAATAATTTAATTATTTGGCTGATTCCCTATTTATTTACATAAAATGGGAAATTTTGAAAATTCGGAGTCCTGTAATCTTTAGTTAAAGTTTGAAATTAAATTTGGTTTGTAATTAATATCTTACAGTCAAAAAGCAATCACCCAGCCAGGAAGTTGACTGCTTTCATTTCTCAGTAATTTCCTATTGATATGTAAAAGTTTTCTTTACTTGGGAAAGCATTCTAACTTAAGACCGAACCAATAACTTCCAAATGATTGAATATCTTGCCAGTAAAAATTGAAACCATATATATAGACATGCATATCAGTCTTCTGTTTTACAGGTTGAAAACCAAATCTTAGATAATAATTTCCTTTTTCTTTAATAAAATGTACACAGCCCTTTCTGAATGTTAGCTGTACAACAGAACTGGTTTCATGTATAATATATTTTTAGCATAATGCACACCATTGAAGGAAAAGTGTCCTCTGGAACTGTTTTACAGTAGCCAGATTACATCTTCCTAAAGTGTCTTATGTTTAATGGTCTTTGATATATTAAAACACTGGAAATTCATATTTAATTAGACACATTAAGTATGATAGTATCACTGTTGTGTTATCCATACATGTGTAGATGTGGAAAGTGTGATGAACAGCGTGGTGTCCCTCCTATTGATCTTGGAACCAGACAAGCAAGAAGCTCTGATTGAAAGCCTGTGTGAAAAGCTGGTCAAATTTCGGGAAGGTGAACGCCCATCTCTGAGACTGCAATTGTAAGTTAAGAACTGAAAGAGGCTCGGTTTTTCAAGAGGCTCTTTTTACGTCGCTGTCATTTAATGGTTAAAAACAAGAATTATGGAACTTGACTGTCAACTGTGGCTCTTAACTAGTTGTGTGACCTCGGACAAGTCATTTAACCTTTCTGCGCCCCATTTCCCTCCTTGTAATGTGATATTATTAATGGTGTCTCAGGTTTCTTGTGAAAGCAGATAATCTCAATCATCATAGTTACTGATCTCAAACACTGTTTTGTTTATTTGTTAATCAGGCTAAGCAACCTTTTCCATGGGATGGATAAGAACACTCCTGTAAGATACACAGTATATTGCAGCCTCATTAAAGTGGCAGCATCTTGTGGGGCCATCCAGTATATTCCGACTGAGCTGGATCAAGTGAGTTACTATGTGGAATACTACTTGTTGTGCTTATAAGAAGTGTAGAATATGTTCTAACTAAAATAACAAATATGTATGTTCTAAATGTTACCTTTTAAATGACGAAATTGTATTCAGCTGTGTCATTAAATTTCCTCCTCTTGTCAACCTTGTAGGTGAGAAAATGGATTTCTGATTGGAACCTCACCACTGAAAAAAAGCACACCCTTTTAAGGCTCCTTTATGAGGCACTTGTGGATTGTAAGAAAAGGTATTCCGAATTAACATACTAACTTAAAACTTCACAGACAGTCTAAATTGGGGCTGTTTTTAAAAACAAGTAGAGTGATTTGGCTCTGTTTTGTTCTCCACAGAGTTGCTGTAAATGTATTTCTGTAAATTTCACCTACTAAGTTAAACACACCTACAAAGTTTAAAATAGTTTTCTGTTTTCTATTTCTCTAAACGTTTTAAAAGCAGAACTTGCTTTTGTTCTAAAAATGGTACAGCTGATGTCTTAGTACGGGGTAGTGCTACCACTTTTGTTTAGTGATAGTGAGGGTCTATTAGTCAAAGTTTCCACAATCAGTCTCATATAAACAGTGCCCCCAAGATCAAATTTTGCAATAGACTCTACTAAATGAGTACCTCTTGGGCTTCTGCAAGGTCTTGGGTTTCTAGGGTTTGTAATTCAGCCTAGCAAAACTTCATGCCTGAAATACGTATTCTATATATCCAGTTTTAGGATGCTTACCAAATGATAGGTTTGGCTCAGTTTTCAGAACTTGGGTTAAAAGATAATCTTACCTTTTTGACCTAGCTTTTCAATTTCTCTCTTCAGATAATGGATAAATACTTTTAGAAAAAGTAAACAGTCTTCCCTTTAGTTTTATTATTGTGCAGTTTTTATACTGGCTTTTAGTGCTGGGTATTTAATGTATTAGAGATGGTCAACAAGGTTAATAAGTTTCTGTTATAAGTAATGTAAACTTTTTGCAACTATTTAAATTTAACAATATAAGAGGAAATTTTTGTTGTGAAAGTTGGAACATTTTATTATAGAAGAGAAGCAGTGGGTATTGCACGAATAGCCTGTTTCATTCTGATCAGTGGCTACCACCTATTGTATGTTGGCAGACTTAGGACAGCATTCTAGCCAGTAGTCAGTGAAGTATTAAGAGTAAATAGTTTATAACAAAGACCATTTCAAATGGAGAGAATAAAGCTGTTAGAGAAAGAATCCTTATTTTCATTCACACTTCAGATGGGCAGGCTGTGCATCCAGACTACTGGGATTCAAATCTTGACTTTCCTACTTGTATGACTAAATAAATTTCTTACCATCTCTGTAACTCAGTTTCCAGTTTCAGAGTGGAAATAATAGTAATACTTACCTCATAGGGCTGCTGAAAAACAAGATGATAATATTCATAATAGTTTTCAACACAGTGGCTGCAATATTGGGATAGCACTCAGTAAAAGTTAGATATTCTTACTATCCTTTTCATTTTTAGAGCTCACCTTTAAGAAGTTAGTCTTTTTTCTGGTAGAGTATTTTAAAATGATGAGTGTTATGGTTTCCCTCTGAATGGCTAGTGCTTATCAGAGATAATGACTACTCCCTGGGTGATTTCTCTAATTGCTGTTTAGTAGGTCGTCAGTCTGGTATAAGCAGAAGGGAAGTGACTAATGTTCTAAGGAATTCCAAATCTAATTTTCAGAGAAATTGAAATAGGACGTCAGTACCCATCAATGCTCTGCTGGACATGTCCTAATGTTAACATACTAGAAAACACTTGCAGTATTTGGCACAGATGATCACTTTTTCCTTCTTGAAACATTTTCTTCAGCTGGTTTTTGGGGACTCCTCCCCCTCATTTATTGAAGTGTAGTTGACATACAATATATTTCAGGTTTACAGCATGGTGATTCTGCATTTATCTACAAGGGGCTCCTCTCTCGATTCTTCTCTCTCTCTCTCTTTTTAAAGATTTATTTGAGAGAGAGAGCACACATGAGTGAGAATGGGGGTGGGCAGAGGGAGAGAATCTTCAAGCAGACTCCCTGCTGAGTGCAGAGCCTGAAGCGGGGGGCCCAATCTCAAGACCCATGAGATCCACCTGAGCCAAAGTCAAGAGTCAGACACTTAACTGACTCAGCCACCCAGGCGCCCATCAAGTCTTCTCTTCATTCACAACTTGTTTGTGGGTTCCTCCTTGGGACTTTTTCTGCTCAGTTACATTCATTCCCTGTGCACGTTGTTTGTATTTTTTTTTCTTTTTTGCTGAGGTGAGGCTGAGTACATGCAGGACCGTTTTTTGTATTGTTGAGTTATTAAAGTTCAGTACAAGATACTTCCCATCCCTGTCCTCACCTACTAAAATGCCAGTGGGGCTTCCCAGTCGTTAGAGCAGCTGCAGCAGCTCCCGAGCACTTGCAGAGGCTCTGGAGGCCACCCGGTTGAGAGCCACTGCTGCCTAAGTGCTTTCATTCAGTCGCGTGCCTTTAAATACTGTTTGTATGCCAGTGATTTTCACATGTTTATCTCCTATATTTCTCTTCTGGACTCCAAATATCTTATCTATTCCTGTTTAACATCTCTATTTAGATACTCAAAAGACATCTCGTACAACTACTGCAAAAGTGAACCTTTTTTCCTTCTAAATCTTTTTTTACTTTCTCCAACTCAGGAAATGCCATTTCTGTGCTTCTAGTTGCTCAGAACCCAAAACTGGGATTCCTTTATGGTTTCTCTTTTTGTCTTAAACTCCATATCTTATCCAGTATCAAATCTTGTCAGCTCTGATAAATCTAAAGTCAGTCCAACTTCTCACTATTTCCATTGCCGCCTTGTGGTCCAAGCTCTCATTATTTCTTATTTAGATTTTTGAAGTAGCCTCTTTAATGGTCCCTGTTTGAGTCTTGTCCCCCTACAGCTTGTTCTTAATACAGCTTAATAGCTAATACCACTGCCAGAAAGTTCTATTTAATATGGAAGGTCAGATTGTTTTTCCCCTTTATTCAGAACCCTCCAGTGGCTTCTTTGGGAGTAAAGGCCAAGCTGGCTCCAGAATCTTAGTGTACTGGCCTTTCTGCCTGGAGCACTCTTCTCTCGTTAGCCATGTGGCTCCCTCCCTTCTTCAAATGTGTTCCCTTGTTATTTCATCAGAAAAGTCTTCTGTGGCTGTCTGTGTATATAACAATATCTTGCGTTGTTTTTGTTTCTCTCATCCCTATTTCATTATTTCCCCCTTGTGCTTCTTACTAACAGACTTACTATATTTTAATGTTTATTATCTGTCCCGACTAAAATATAAGTTCATGAGGGCAGGGACTTTAATTCATTACTCAGCATCTGACACATGGTAGATACTCTGTATTTGTTAAATGAATGACTGTTTATGAAATATGTTGCAAAAGCAGTGGCTACAAAAGTAGAGATGTACAAAAGCACATGAAGTGGTGATTTATGGAACTAGAGTGCATGCCCTTCCCAAAGGCTCTCAAAGGCTTTTAGATTAAAAAATGTTAAAACACTTTGCAAGTATAAGATTCCTGGCTTTTCCCCCTATTTCTGATGTTACTGTTCAGTATTTGAGTGTTGGCTCCTTCATTTCTAAGAATAGATGCAGTCCAGTGGTCACTGTACAGTCCCTGTTTTCCTCCACCTCTCAGCACCATGTGACCATGGTACCCCTTCCCTCATAGAAACTGCTCTTGACTTGGATGATGCCTCTCCTTGTTTTTCTCCAATCTCTTTGGCAGTTCATTCTCAGGCACCTTTGTAAATTATTCTTTCTCTGTTCCATTAAATACTGTTACTCAAGATTTTGTCCTAGGACCCTTTTCTCACTCTGCCTGGGTCATCTCATCTATTCCCATGGCTTCTGTCATCTAATGAATGGGCATCCATGTCTTTTTTTTTTTTTTAACGTTTTATTTATTTGACAGCGAGAGCGTGCACACGCATACACGAAAGCAGGCAGAGCAGCAGGCAGAGGGAGAAGCAGGCTCCCCACTGAGCAGAGAGCCTGACATGGGGCTCGATCCCGGGACGCCAGGATCATGACCTGAGCCAAAGGCAGCCGCTTAACTGACCGAGCCACCTGGGCACCCTGACATCCATGTCTTTAACTCAGGCTTCTCTTCTGTACCTTGGATCTTTGTGTTCAAGCGCTTTCTACCTTTTTCTGCATGTTTCCACTCAGACATGGCACATAGCTGCCTCAAACTCAGTGTGACCAAAATGAATTTGTCATTTTCTCTCTCTAAATTAGTCTCTTTGTTTGAGTGAAACATCTTGAAGTGTAATCTGTTTTCTCCTGTCTGCAACCATAATGATTTTGTGAAATAACAAGTTTCAGCAAATTTTTCTTTAGGATGTATTACAAAATTCATAGCATGTAAGACCTTTCTGATACGGGCTCCTAGGTTACCTACTGAGGTAGCTTGGGCTTGGTGAATGTGTTGATAATCATCATGCCGTTTCTGTGTGGTGTGTTGACAGACTACAGAAACTTTGCTCTGTTTAATGGATATTCCCTCCCTCCATTTTCTCCCAGTACACAGACCTTTCGTTTTGTTATCGCACGCAAGACAGTGAACCTGTGTTAGCTGTAAGAGCACCCTGCTCTTTCCCAGTCTAGACCAGGGGCTGGCACCTTTTTGTATGGCCCACAAGCCAGAAATGGTTTTTACTATTTTAAATGGTTAAGAAAGAAAATGAAAGGGAGAATAATATTTCATGACATAGGAACATTATACAAAATTCAAATTTCAGTGTCCATAAAATTTTATTGGAACACAGTCATATTTACTCATTTAGGTATTGTCTGTGGCTGCTGTTGCCAAGACTAGAGTAGTTGAAGCAGAGACCATATGGCCTGCAAAGCCTAAAATACTTACTGTCTGGCTCTTCATAGAAAGTTTGCCTACCCTTGGTCTAGATGACCTACATTCAACTTCATTTCTCTGCCTAAAGTACTACTCTCATGTTTAGATTAAATGCCTCTCTTCTACAGCACCCTCTACTTTTATCATGGCGCGTAACAGCCTTTGTTTTGAGAGGCTTGAAAGGTGTACGCTCAGTGAAGGGTGAGGAACCTTACCTGTCAACCATTGTGCATGCCCAGGGTGTTTGGCACATTATGGGCCCTGGATGGATAAATGCTACCCACCCTAAGGAAGCAGAAGAGAATGGCTACTTTATTTAAATACAAGTTTCTTTAAATAAATAAAAGTTTCTGTCACACTGCTGATTTAAATCTTAAGATTTGATTTTTGCCCAGTATAATAAAATGTAATTTTCTTTCCTGCTTCTCAGAATTCTGAGATTCACTTTGCCCTTTTAGTAAGAATACTTATATTCTTACTAATACATAAATATTTATATACTATGGGTTTCCTCCATTATTTTACTTATATTAGTGGTTGGTAAGTGCAAATCGTGGAACATTTTTTTGAGCCCTGATTGTATGTCAGATACGCACTTTAAATGGATTCTTTTATCTGATATCTGTGAATTCAGATTTCTTTACCTGATAAGATATATCAGGTTGAAATATATTGTGGCTGTTAAAACTGGAAAATGAAATTCACATGTGCTTGTAGAGTATCACAAGATTATGAACAGTGAGTAAAACAGGTTTTCATTAAAATTTTCTTCAAATTCTTATAGTTCTATCACTATATATAAGATGCTGGTTACCACGTAACCACTCCTATATTTACTTTTTTTTTTTTTTTTTAAGATTTATTTATTTTAGAGAGGGGGAGCAGGAAGGGAGAGAGGGAGAGAGAATTCCAGGCTGACTCTACACTGAGCACAGAGCCTGTCACAGGGCTCGATCCACGACCCCGAGATCACAACCTGAACTGAAACCAAGAGTCAGACACTCAACTGACTGTGCCACTGAGGCGCTCCTACATTTGTATATTTTAATAAACCTTAGGTTTGTAGGGAGTTTTAAAATACTTTTTAACTTTTTAAAATAAATTATACAGCTCCTACTGATTTTACCCAAATTGAATTGAGATGTTTGCGGGGGGGAGTGTTTCTAGGAAACAAAAAAAGAAAAAAATTATTTTTCATAATTCAGTAAGTTTTCTATAACTGTCAAGTGATTCATCAGTTTAAAGGAGGAAATAAAGGGTGAAGGTAAACATTTTCTAAGACTTCAAATCGAATGAATACATATTGTGCTTTTCACTGCAACTAAAATCGATCATCTACATAATTTTAAGGATAGTGTAATTGGAAGGATATTTTTAGTAGAGTTATTTAAATATATGGTGTTGGCTCAACTTCAGCCATGCTGTTCTAATAATTTCTAGAACACAAAACTGTTTTCCCACCCAGGCTCTCTGTACTTGGTCTTCCCCGTGCCTGGAAAGTTATCCAGCCTTCCACCTCCAACACACTGTGGCCAATTATTTTACATCCTTTAGATTTCATCTTATATGTCATTCCTTCAAAGAGAGACTTTCCCTGTGTACTTCCCTGTCTGTGCTTCTGTTACTCTTTTACATTACCATTTATTTCCTTCATTGCACTTGCGGTGTATGTGTGTGTGTGTTTTTTTAATCCCTCCCCCCCCCATCATAATAAGTGTACTCTAATCCCCATGTCCTGTTACACCCATCCCACCACTCACCTCCCCTGTGGTAACCATCAGTTTATTCTCTGTGGTTAAGAGTCTGTTTCTTGGTTTGTTTCTCCCCCCACCCCTCCGTTTTGTTTCTTAAATTCCACGAGTGAGATTATACAGTATTTGTCTTTCTCTGACTTATTCACTTAGTATTTTCTAGCTCCATCCATGTTGCAAATGGCAAGTGGGTTTTTTTTCTTTTTTATGGCTGAATAATATTCTGGTGTGTGTGTGTGTGTGTATATGTATGTATCTTTCTCTTTATCCATTCATCTATTTATGGACGCTTGGGCTGCTTCCATAGTTTGGCTGTTGTAAATTATGCTGCTGTAAACATAGGAGTGTGTGTATCCCTTTGAATTGGTATTTTTGTATTCTTTGGGTAAATACCCAGTACTATGATTGCTAGATCATAGAGTAGTTCTTTTTAACTTTTGGAGGGACCTCCATACTGTTTTCCATAGTGGCTGCACCAGTTTGCATTCCCCCCAGCAGTGACGAGTGTTCCTTTTTCTCCACATCCTCGCCAACACTTGTTTCTTGTGTGTTTGATTTTAGCTATTCTGACAGGTAACATCTCATTGTAGTTTTGATTTGCATTTCTCTGACGATGAGTGATGTCAAACATCTTGTCACGTGTCTGTTGACATCACCCATTTTTTAATTGGATTATTTTTTTGGGTGTTTGAGTTATATCAGTTCTTTATAGATTTTGGATACTAACCCTTTATCGGATATGTCATTTGCAGATATCTTCTCCCATTCTGTAGGTTGCCTTTAGTTTTGTTAATTGTTTCCTTTGCTGTGCAGAAACTTTTTATTTATGAAGTAGTTCCAGTAGTTTATTTTTACTTTTGTTTCCCTTGCTTTGGGAGACATATCTAAAAAAATGTTGCTATAGCTGATGTCAGAGAAATTACTGCCTGTGGTCTCTTCTAGGATTTTTATGGTTTCAGGTCTCATATTTATATCTTTAATCCATTTTGAGCTTATTTTTGTGTATGGTCCAGTTTCATTCTTTTGCGTGTAGCTCTCCAGTTTTTCCAACACCATTCATTTTTCCCCATTGGATATTCTTTCCTCCTTTGTCAAAGATTAATCATCCATGTGATTGTGGGTTTGTTTCTGGGTTTTCTGTTCTGTTCCATTGATCTGTATGTCTATTTTTATGCCAGTAATGTACTGTTTTACTTTTTTATTTTTATTTTTTTAAGTACCGTACTGTTTTAACTGTGTCTTTGTAATATAACTTGAAGTCTGGAATTGTGACACTTCCAGTTTTTTTTTTTTCAAGATTGCTTTGGCTGTTTTGAGGTTTTTTTGTGGTTCCATACAAATTTTAGAATTGTTTGTTCTAGTTCTGTGAAAAATGCTGTTAGTATTTTGATAGGGAGTGCATTAAATGTGTAGAATGTTTTGGGTAGTATAGACATTTTAACAGTGTTTGTTTTTCCAGCCCATGAGCATGGAATGTCTTTCCATTTCTTTGCGTCGTCTTGAATTTCTTTTATCGGTGTTTTATAGTTTTCAGAGTAGAGGTCTTTCACCTCTTTGATTAAATTTATTCCTAGTTATTTTGTTTTTTTGTGTGATTGTAAATGAGATTGTTTTCTTAGTTTCTCTTTCTCTTGCATCATTATTAAATGTATAAGAATGCAGCACATTTCTGTACGTTAATTTTGTATCCTGTGAATTTACTGAATTCATTATCAGTTCTAGTAGTTTTTTGGTAGAGTCTTTCGGGTTTTCTGTATATAGTATCAGGTCATCTGCAAATAATGAGAGTTTTACTTCTTCCTTACCAATTTGGATGCCTTTTATTTTTTTATGTTGTCTGATTGCTATGTCTAGGACTTCCAGTACTATGTTGAATATAAGTGGTGAGAGGTGGACATCCTTATCTTGTCCCTGGCCTTAGGGGGAAAGCTCTCAGTTTTTCACCATTGAGTATTTTGTTGGCTGTGGGTTTTTCGTATAAGGCCTTGTTTATGTTCAGGTATGTTCCCTCTCGATCTGCTTTGCAGAGGGTTTTATCACAAATGGATGTTGTACTTTGTCAAATGCTTTTTCTGCATCTATTGAAATCATATGGTCTTTATCCTTTCTCTTATTGGTGTGATGTATTACACCGAATGATTTGCAGATATTGAACCACCTTACATCCCTGGAATAAATCCCATTTGATCAGAGTATGATTTAATGTATTGTTGGATTTGGTTTGCTAATATTTTCTTGAGGGTTTTCGTATCTATATTCATGAGAGATACTGGCCTGTAGTTCTCCTTTTTTGTGATGTCTTTATGTGGGTTTGGTATCATGCCTCATAGAGTGAATTTGGAAGTTTTTGTTTCCTATTTTTTGGAATAGCTTGAGAAAAATAGGTATTAACTCTTTAAATGTCCCGTAGAATTCACCTGCAAAGCCATCTGGTTCTGGACTTTGTTTTTTGGGAGTTTCTAAATTACTGATTCAATATCATTGTTGGTAATTGGTCTGTTCAAATTTTCTATTTCTTCCTGCTTTAGTTTTGGTAGGTTATATGTTACTAGGAATTTACCTATTTCTTCTGAGTTGTCCAATTTGTTTGCATATAAGTTTTCATGATGTTCTGTTACAATTATTTATTTTGTGGTGTTGGTTGTTATTTTTCTTCTTAGTGATTTTGTTTATTTGGGTCCCTTTTTTTTTTTTTTTTTTTTGATGTGTCTTGCTAAAAGGTTTATCAATTTTGTTGATCTTTTCAGAGAATGAGCTCCAGGTTTCATTAATCTGTTTTGTTGGGTTTTTTTTAAGTTTTTATATCATTTATTTCTGCTCTCATCTTTATCATTTCCTTCCTTTTCCTGGGTTTGAGTTTTATTCTTTTACCACCTCCTTTAGGTGTAAGGTTTAGGTTGTTTGTGATTTTCTTGCTTCTTGCGAGATAGGTCTGTATTGCTATAAACTTCCCTCTTATTACCACTTTTGCTACATCGCAAAGATTTTGGACCATTGTGTTTTCATTTTCACTTGTTTCCATGTAATTTTTGATTCTTTGATTTCTTGGTTGACCGATTCATTGCTTACAAGCATGTTATTTAACCTCTATGTACTTGTGCTTTTCTCAGATTTTTTCTTATGGTTGATTTCTAGTTTCATAGCATTGTGGTCAGAAAAAATGCATGGTATGACTTTTTTTTTTTTTTTAATTTGTCGAGACTTGTTTTGTGGCCTATTCTGTGATCGGTTCTAGAGAATGTTTTTTGTGCACTTGAAAAGAATGTGTATTCTGTTTTAGGATGGAATGTTCTGAATATAGCTGTTAAATCCATGTGGTCCAGTGTGTCATTCAAAGCCACTGTTTCCTTGTTGATTTTCTGTTTGGATGATCTGTCCATTGATGTAAGTGGGGTGTTGAAGTCTCCTACTATTACTATATTATTATCGTTTTTTTTTTTAATGTTATTAACTGTTTTATGTATTTGGGTACTCCCATGTTGGGTGCATAAATATTTACAATTGTTATATCATCTTGTTGGATTTTCCCATTTATGATTATATAGTGTCCTTTTTTGTCTCTTGTTATGGTTTTTGTTTTTAAGTCTGTTTTGTCCAATATAAGTAAGTATTGCTACCTAGGCTTTCTTTTGACATCCATTTGCATGTTGAATGTTTCTCCGTCCCGTCTCTTTCAGTCTGTGCAGGCATCTTTTGGTCTGAAATGAGACTCTTGTAGGGAGAATGCAGATGGGTCTTGTTTTTTTTTTTAATCCACTCAGTCACCCTCTGTCTTTTGATTGGAGTGTTTAGTCTCTTTTAACATCCAGAGTAATTATTGATAGATATATATTATTGCCAATTTGTTACTCATTTTGTGGTTGTTTCTGTAGATTTTCTCTGATCCTTCTCTTTCTTTCATGGTTTGTTGGCTTTTAGTGATATACGTGGATTCCTTCTTCTTTATTCTTTGCATATCTCTTCCTGGTTTTCATTTCTGGCTGCCGTCATGGCACTTACTTGTTAGTTGTTATTTTTCCTTAGTCCTCAGTCTTTCCTACTAGAAGGAAAGTTCCATGATTTTTCCCATAGGGCAGGACCATGTCTCTTGGTCACCATTGTATGTATCATCAGCATAGTATTTGGCATTTAGTAAATATTTTTGAGTGAATGAATGGCAGTAATGATATTCTGAAATTCCTAAAGCAATATTTCTTTTTAGTGATGCCGCTTCAAAAGTCATGGTGGAATTGCTAGGAAGTTACACAGAGGATAACGCTTCCCAGGCTCGTGTTGATGCCCACAGGTAATGTTGAACACGGTGTCTGTGTGATGGAAGCTACCTGCAGTTTGGAGATAGAGCTACAGCAGAAATTATGTTTGTGTCTCCCAGTGATCCAGAGCCATTTGATACTGTGTGCTCTGTGGTGATTCCAATGTAGATACTAAAATCCAGGGCTTGGTATTGGAATAACCACGGATTGTATGTGGAATAGCCACATAATATTTTCTGTTTAGGGTATTGCTGAATTGGTGTGATGACCCCAACCTGAGAAGTAGAACCTAATATTGGGTTGATTTTATCTTGATATTAAGGTATAGAGATGAGGAAAAGTTGGCGGCATGCTGAAAGTTAGCCCATTGCTAATGAGAATAAGGGCTTCAAACCATCAGTAGCAATATTAATGGAATCAGTTTTTTAAATCTGTGAAATGGAAATAATAATTTCTCTATAGGGTATGGCTTCACAGGGACCTAGGTGTTGCTAGAAAGTGTACTAGTGTATGGGAAAGATCTTTAACTCTGAGGTAAGACTGCCTGCATTCAAATACTCTATTACTTAATTAGTACTTATCAGACAAGTTCTTTCTGAGCCTGTTTCATCATTGATAACAGGTATGATAATATCGTATGTCAGGGTGTTGGGAGGATTAAGTAAGGTAACACACGTACCGCACTTAACTCAGTGTCTCGCATATGGGAAGATGCTGCTGCTGTTTTAGTTACTCTTTGATTATTTTGGTCATGTTTTCTCTCCTATGTTTTTGTCTACAAATACTTTATTATTTTGTTAAAACAGATATACTTGATAAAGAGATTTATTGGCCTATTTTAATGGCAGTCCTGTAGCTTTTTTTATGTTGTGTATATTGAACTCTTAGATATTTTACTGAATTAAATATATTTTGCAATCTGTAAAAATTGGTGAAAAGTTACTGAATCTCAGGAGTCTGAGCTTGCATTTTTGTTTTTTAATAAAGGTGTATTGTACGAGCATTGAAAGATCCAAATGCATTTCTTTTTGACCATCTTCTCACTTTAAAACCAGTCAAATTTTTGGAAGGCGAGCTTATTCATGACGTAAGTACTGTATCTTTAATGTGGAAAATGTTCTCTTTTCCTAAATACAATATACTGAAGCAGAACTCTTTTTCTTTGTATTCATGAACATGACAATTAGATCTGGAAAGAGAACTGTTTATTTTTTTGTATCAAGAACAGAATAAAATTTAGGACCAGCCTTTTTTCCCAATCACTGAGCGTACCTGTTCTTTCTCCCTTTCGTTCATCTCCATACTTGCCTGGCTGTTAAGAACTTAAATAATACAAATTTCTTTTTATATGTAGTATCAGGTAGCCCCAATTAGGAAGATAAATCCTATACTTAAAAACACATGAACACACTTTTCAGGTATAAGTATAAATACATTTTGGATCAGTTTCCGTTTGTGTTATGCTGTTCCCACCATCTTTCAGGGTCAGCTCACTTAGAGCTCACTGTATTTACTGATTCTTCATCTAAGTGAGTCTTAATGAAAGCACATGGTTTAGATGGTAATTTGATCAAACCAATTGCTGTTTCTGCACTGAAGGAGAGCCTTACTGCTGAGTTAATAACTTAAAAATATCTTGAGTATAAATCTCGATTCTGTATTGAATATTATATCTTTATTTTCTGTCTGTAGCTTTTAACCATTTTTGTGAGTGCTAAATTGGCATCATATGTCAAGTTTTATCAGAATAATAAAGACTTCATTGATTCACTTGGTAAGTTTTGGAGTTTATTCTTTGTTGGGGTATAAAGAAAGATGGGAACATGCTGTTCTAGAACTCTCATGTACTGTAAAATCCAACAAATAGGACTGGCCTTTTGTTTAGAGTACCCTAACCAGTGGTGTATGATAGAACAGCAGCAAACAGGTGGACAGTTTAAAAGATTACTCGGAATGAATTGGGAATAAAAAATACAAGGGTAGGAAGTAGCATCTGTAGTGGAAAGAGTATAAAACTAGAGTCAGAAAACCTAAGCCATTTTTTTCTCTAAGAGTTTGTTGGACTTTAGGCCCTCCTTCCAGGTCTACTGGACCCTGCTTCTTTGAGGTAAAGTTCTAGCAAGAAGCAGGTGTTAGAGGAGATTCGGATAGAAATAGTTCCATTGATACGTGTGTTTTTAAATTGTGGAATGGAGGGTGGAGCAGAAAAGCAGCTTAAAGGATCACCATTACTTTGTTCATAATGGCGACTTTTAGAAGTACTCATTTTAACAGCTGACAAAATTTGATGAATAAAAGCTGCTTTATTATTTAAAATACAATTATTTGTTTGTAAAAGACCCTTATTCCTTTTGTTTTTGGTGATTTTTTTTAAAAAGCCGTAGTTACATAATTGAAACAAATTTTTTTCCCCTGTAATATATTTTATGGTTGGTGCACACTTCCTCCCCAAAATTAACAAATCTAGAAGTGTACATATTGTTAAGCAGATCTTAGTGAAGCTGTAGGTGGAATCAGAAATGGAATTACGGGATGGGAGAAACTTCCTTTACAATTTGTTGAAGACAGCGTTGTCTCAGCTGTATGTGATTTTAACCTTTGAATTTTCTTTCTAGAGCATCAGCCTCTGCTTGCCAAACTGAATTTAATCTTATCTTCATTGAGCAAATTCCATATCTATTCAGTATTTATAATTTCCTTCTGGAGCATGTTTTTAACATACTAAAATTACAAAGAGAAAAGTTAGAAAATCTGTAGTTGAACAGATTTAAATTGTTCTAAAACTACCAGTTTTTTGAAAGTGAAGTCAACTATGAAACTGAAGTGCTTTGTTTTTCTGCTAGGCAATAATCAAGACACCTTAGAGGGTGGTTATATTTTCCATGTTAATATTGAATTGTTAGTCTCCTGGTTTGAGAGATAGATGAACTCATTTATAATCTATTTTGATTATTACTATTAGTCCTCAATTTGGCAATCATTAATTCCTATCACCTGTATATTTTGTGCAGCCATTGGAATTGGGGAAGATTGAATTATTCTGAACATAATAAGGCATTTAAAATATACCAAGATAAAGTAGATGCAAGTATGTTTGTGTAGAATGCTTTGCCAGGTGCACTAGACCCAGAAAACCACATTCTGTCCCAGTTAATTTGTTTTGTGGCATGAAGCTATGTGATGGAATGTTAATGTCAGCAACCTCTTTATTTACGCACCAAGGAAAAAGGAGTAGTAATTAACACTTTGACACTCCCCCATTGATGTGTAATTGACTGTTTCAAAGGAGCACTGGTTCATAAGCTATTGCATGCATTAAAATTACGTTTTCTATATTGGAGCATTTTAAGACAGGGGTCAGTGACAATGCAGAAATTGCTCAATGATGCACATTTTTTTATTACTGCATTAAGGTTTTGACATATTAGTAATGAATAAATGTTTCCATAAAATTAGATTTTTTTATAACTTTAAAATTGAAATATGACACAGAACACTGTGACTTCCTCTTTGAAGGTAATGTTCTAGTTTCATGAAACAAAGCACATCTTTCTACTAGTCTTTAACTCATACTTCACTGGCTTAATAGTTTTGATTTTGAGAATGAGTTCTAACGTGCAGGTTTCCACACGTAAGATAGATAATGGTTTTACATAATTCACTCTAGAAATAATCTTCATTTCTCTGATAAATTCTTAAATGTGTGTTAAGCTTGTAACTACACAGAGCAGTAAAACAGTATTTTAATTATATCTTAGAAACTTTAAGAGTGAGTATCATTTTATCATACTGAAAGCGAAGTATATATGCCGAGAGAACTGCGAATGTTAAGGAATTTTCTTGTATATGAAAATACTGAGAAAAATCTTAAGTAGTTGTTCTCTGTGATAGGAAAAACATAACATTTCTAATTTATGGTGCGAACCGGAAGTCCAGTTCCCTGTTTTGCCTTTAGTTTCTTGAACATGTATGCAAAAAGCTATCTTTTATTAGAAATTTATAAAAGATGCTTTCTGCAAAACATCTTATTAAATGTGTGCATTTTTGGTTTTGCATGTATTGCTAACATTTATTAAAACTGAAAGTCTGGTTACAAATGTCTAGACTCTACAGGTGGCATCACTTTATCAAAACACTTTGTTTTATTAACACTGACAACTTAGGCCAACAGTAAGCATTCTCCTGTGTCAACTGAATTGCCCTAACATGTCTACATGTAATCTGGTGTTATACAGTTGCTACCTTCTTGCTTCAGAAAGTTAATCAGCATCTAATTTGCATTCGTTAATTAGGGTTAATGTGCACTAATTGATTTTTTGATGCTTGTAGATTTCCATTAAACCCAGTTAGCAATACTTACTTGGATACCTCATTCATTTGAGTTATGATGATCATGTTTTTGTTGAATCTGTGCCAAATAGAAGGCCTGCATCATAATTACAGCTAATTAACAGATGATTATGTCCTGTATTAATGGGCTTCCCTTGTCTTCTGCTAATATGTGTTATAAATTTCAAATTTATTTATGGAGTGCTTAGAACTTTTTTAACAATAGAAACTTGGGGCTCTTAATTATTAGAGGGTACATGATCAGTCATTTGCTCAGTTTACATAATTTGAAATTTTAGAGAAAAGGAATGTGTAATTTTAGATTAATTTTTAGAAATTTGTTTTTATAATTAATAAGTTAGCATCAAATCAAGTATATATGATATATTGTGTTATAATTCAGTTTCCACTTAGGAACTGGTAATAATTTAGATAATCAGGATTTGTAAGTATGTGTATTACTAGTCATTTATTTTATAAGCAAATGTTATTTTTTAGGCCGAGTACTGCCACTTGACTAATGAAGTCATTTAATCTCTTTGCTCTTCACTTTTCTTATTTTTTAAAATGAAAGAATCAGGACTAGGTAATTTTTCTTTTGCGTCTAACAGTTGTTTGTGATCTGAATAATTGTAACAGCATGTTTCACTAGAAGGTATAAGGCAAAATTTGAATTATTTGTACTGTTTTCTACTTTAGGTATCACTGTTAACGGTACTGTTTAATTTTATCTGGTACTAATCAGTGCAGCCTGTAATTGTTAAGTGATGAACACACTTTTGACTTAAGTATTAAATCCAAAGTGAACTGGGAAATGGAATGTTTTCATAACTAAATGTATATGGAAATATTTTAAGGGTTCATGTTTACTAGTAATACACCCAACAAAAAGATAAGGAATCCTGTGTTTAAATGGAGAGCAAATAGCAAAAATAAGCTTAAGTAATTAAAAAAAATGTTCTTATGAAATGAACTCTGTATATTTTATCTCCTAAAATGTGTGACTATAAAAAATGTAAAATGTGCAGAAGTTCTAGGGCTTAAAAAATAGCATTTTATAGGCCGTTCTTAACTTTGAACCTATGACTTGTAGCACTGTAGCAAAGAAATGTAGTTCTAGAAAAATAATTGTAATATTCTGTAATTTTATTATGGGGTCAGTTTATGGTTTGCAAATATAAGCAGCTTTGTCAGAATTAACGCTGTAAATGCTCAATGATTTTTGCCATAAGAGTTGTAATTGTGCGGATCTTTAACTAGTATGGGTGTTCATCAGGCTTTACCCACTGTGTTACTCAGGTCTATTACATGAACAGAACATGGCGAAAATGAGACTGCTTACTTTCATGGGAATGGCAGTGGAAAACAAAGAAATTTCTTTTGACACAATGCAGCAAGAACTTCAGATTGGAGCCGATGATGTTGAAGCATTTGTTATTGATGGTAAGCCAATTAGAATATTTTCATTTTTTCTCTTTCACCTTGTGGAATATAAGATTTTGTATCTTGGAGTGCCTGGCTCACTCAGGAGCGCATGCAACTCCTGATCTTGGGGTCATGAGTTCAAGCCCCATGTTCAGCATGGAGCCTGCTTAAGAAAACAATAAAAAAAGATTTTGTGTCTTGAAACTGAGTCGTATTCTAACAAAGCTAGGTTCTCTTGTGGCAGATGTGTATGTTTAGACTTGCTTATATTTGTAGTAGAGTGAAAATTCAGTGGAAGTACAAATTGCTTTGTGGTTTTGGTGTTCAGTCCCTCAAAATCATACAGAAGAAAGGCCTTTAGGCAGTATATTATAGTGGTTAAGAGCCTTGATTTTAGTTGGGGCACCTGGGTGGCACGGCGGTTGAGCGTCTGCCTTCGGCTCAGGGCGTGATCCTGGCGTTGTGGGATCGAGCCCCAGAACAGGCTCCTCTGCTATGAGCCTGCTTCTTCCTCTCCCACTCCCCCTGCTTGTGTTCCCTCTCTCGCTGGCTGTCTCTATCTCTGTCAAATAAATAAATAAAATCTTTAAAAAAAAAAAAAAGGAGCCTTGATTTTAGTATCAGACCTGGGTTTGAGGACCACGTCTTCCTCCGTGAAACAGGAATGGAGGAGTTACTACGTGGTTGTGAGGATTAAATGAGTTAATGCAGGTAAAGAGTACTTTAGCCTAGTGCCTGGTACATAATGAATGATCTGTAAATATGAATCATCAGTTTTTTATCATTGGCTAGAAGCAGGACCTTTCCTAACAATTACATTGTAATATATGATTTACTTGTTACTCAGATTTTTTTTCTGGGCTTTTTAAAAAAGTTTGAAAGTTAGGGGACTTGTCCAGTCAAGATTAATAAAATGTACAGAACTATTGACATGGTTTCTTTTTAATGCGCTAAGTCTCAAACTGCCCTGCAAAGGAGTAATATTTTATTAGGAAATTAGTGTTTTCCCCCATATGCAATTGTAGGGGAGAACATTTAGAATTCTTAATAAAAACTGTATGTGGTATTTAGTATAGATTCACCCGGCAACCATAGCACAAATGCATAACCTTCCTCTTGGTTCCATCACACTGCTGTGCTTGTTATTAGATTCAGAGGGCCAGTTGATAAAATGTTTGAAAATTGTAACGTTTATTATGGTTTAGTTTTATATCTTAGCTGTTTTTCTTGGGAATTTTCCATATAACATATCATGTAAAATATCTTTTTTCAGCAGTAAGAACTAAAATGGTCTACTGCAAAATTGATCAGACCCAGAGGAAAGTAGTTGTCAGGTAAGACACTTATTAAGACTGCAGCATTCTGTAGAACAATTTAGTTCCGATTATTTCACTTAAATGTTTAGAGAACCAAGGTGGTGTTCTTATCAGTTGACTGTAGTTAAATAGTTGCTATTTATCATAATTTTATTAAAGTTCAGACTGAATGTGATTAGCTTATTTAATGAAAGAGTCCTATTTTCCAGCACATTTCATTTAATGGCTCAGCATTGGCCAGAATACTAATGACTTCTGTGTCTGGTTTATGTAGTTCGGGATCAATATGATAAAAGATTTTTTAAAAAATAATTTAGAATTGTAAGAGAAGAATTAGAAGCTTGGGTCTTCCGTGTATATTTAGCCTTGTTGTTTAACTAGATATGAGTGTGTAGTACTGTAAAAGAGTGCAGGAGGATAAGAAGTTGACTAATAACTTTGTTTCTAATTTTTCAATTTTTAGTCATAGTACACATCGGACATTTGGAAAACAGCAGTGGCAACAACTGTATGACACACTAAATGCCTGGAAACAAAACTTGAACAAAGTGAAAAACAGCCTTTTGAGTCTTTCTGATACATGAATTTTTATGCTATATATAAAATTTTGTTTTTTGGAAAAAATCTAAATCATAGTAAAACAAACTGAAATTTGATTACAGTCTGGACATTTATTGTCTTAAGTTGAAATGTAAAAAGTCACAAGTTTCAGAGGATATAAAGTAATCCATTACAAAGGGGGTCACTATCTTGTGTAATTCGGAAGTTGTGTTCTGCAAGGAAAGGGGTTAAAGGTGCAACAAGAAAGAGCTTTGATGAAAGGATATATGGAGGAAAGCAAATTTAATAAAGGGGAATTTGATGCTAACAGCCATCTTAGCTATCTTACCTGAAGCATTTGTAAAACCATAATGGTAGTATAATTTTATCACATCAAAAGAAATTGGAAAAGTGAGTAACTAAAGCTTTAGGTGCAACATTTTGTTCTAGTCAAAACCTTATTACTGGTATTTCAGTTAACTCAGTTCACCACTGAAAGCATTTATCAACATTCTTTTAATCTGTCATTTTTTCCAACATCTCTTCTGCTTTTCTTTTCTTAGGTTGGTTGTCATTTTCTAAGCTTAGGAAGTTTTCGAGTTCGTTAATTTGATTTCTTACCAGGCTCTGCCAGTCATCTTCACCAGTAGAAGATGCACCCACATCAGTAGGATCTTTAACCCTGGTTGCCTGAAAATGGCTTTGGAGCAGAACTGACTTCAGAGGCTTTATTTTCACCTAGGAAAGACCAAACTTGTTTTGCTTACCATTGAAATAACTTGTTTTTTTTAAGTTATCAATATGAGTTAAAAGAAAATCCTCACGGCTCTGCAATTATGAGTGTGTGATAAAGCCATCGTTTTTCTTGACTAATTTTCAACAACTACCTTAATTTGGCATGAAAAACCAATAAAAATGTGAATCTGGACGCTTACGTCTATGTAATAGTAGCTCCTTAAGATCCCTAATAGAGTCCAGGGATACCATGAACATTTTCTAAAAGGTCTTGAGCTTACACTGAAAGAAAAGATAATTAAAACAATTGCAAATCAAAATCTGTTTTGTCTGCTGCTCTTCCCTTCCCAAACATGTCTATGTTTTGTATCTTCTGTCAAAGCCAGGGGAAAATTAAAAATGCTAACAGAGGTGAGGGCACCTGGGTGGCTCAGATGGTTAAGTGTCTGCCTTCAGCTCAGGTCATGATCCCAGGGTCCTGGGATCGAGTCCCGCATCAGGCTCCCTGCTCAGCCGGGAGGCTGCTTCTCCCTCTGCCCTTCCCCCCTGCTTGAGCTCTCTTGCCCTGTCAAAATCTTTTTTAAAAAATGCTAATGGAGGTAAACTGCAATATAGAAGCTGCCTTTTACTTCGTTTCCTCCTGCTTCAGAGCACCACTGGTGCACAAACAGGAAAGGGCAGTGAGGTATTTAGAAGTTGGCATGTCTCCAAGACACTGCATTGGGTCATACACTTACTTTTTAACACAGTATTATTTTTTTTCCTGATAATAATTATATGTTTTCCTCTATTATCTAAACTTCCAATAAAGAAACTGAAATCACTAGTAATCTATCCAGTAATCTATCCAGAGAGACTGGTCAGCATTTTGGTATTGTTTGCTATTAGTCTTTTTTTCTATTTTTAACATATTTGATCATTCTATAGAATTTTATATCTTGGTTTTTCCCTCTGTGGGCTGTTTCCTAGGTCGTTAAAATTTCTCATAAACCATTGTCAGTGGCTGCACTGATTTTCTTGAAAAACATCTTCACTGGTCTTCTCCAATTCCAGATAAAATCTGGTAAAAGGTTATTATATATATATTAGAAATAATAAGAATTAGAAATAAAGAACAGGGTAAGAATTACATTAAAATTACTTAAAATCTCAACTACTGTTAAACATTTTGCTGTAAATATTCTGCTCTCTTCTGTGGGTATATATACTTTCAAAATCTGGATCATAATTATATCATTTTCTGTTCTGTGTTTAAAACATTTATAGCATTTTCCTCTGTTTTTAAAAGTCTAAGAACATGGCTCCATTATATTCCATGTTCCATGATGTAACATGTAATATGCTGAACATTTAAGTCGCTGGGAAACGCTTACTGTTGTGAATTAGGCTATAATGAATATAATTTGTTTACACATCTTTGTGAAGATCTTTGAGTATTGCCTTACGTTAAAATCTCCCCATTAGACTGGAAAGGGTGGCATATGCATAACATTGTTGTTTTCAAAGTGAGATTAGATAGTAATAATTTTTCAATGAGCTTAAATGTTTACATTTAAACCTCAGTTCCCTAAGGGTTGCTCCTTTTGGGTGGGTCTATTTGGCTCCTGAGAATCGTACAGTCAGCCACAGTCCCCTTGAACTCTTAGCCTCTGATCCTTGTGGTGATGCTGTGTTCATAGTTGATTGCTTATGGTCTTATGAAATAACAGATAAACACGAAAGTATCAGCACAGGACTGCCCAGAGACCATAGGCAAATCATTTAAGTTTTATGGCCTCACTCGTATCAGCACTGTTTTGTTGCAAAATGCTATTGTAGAGTAACTGGTAATAGATAACAATGTGCATAAATGTATATTTCTGATAATGTCTGGCATGTAAGTACCCAACATATGTCACTTAGCTCACAGGGCCAAAACGAATGTCAGTCATCCATGCAATATGGATCTAGAGAAATATATCAAATCTAAATTTAGGTTGCTGATTTTGAGGTAAACTGATGGTCTGTATGATTTAATGGGGTCTCTCAATGCTTGATGCATTTTGGTGCATTTGATATCAAGTTCACATTACCTAATTTTCCAGAGTCCTTGACTTTTTATCTTGATGAGAGAGAAAAGAGACATTTACACATATCTGCTTTAGTTTCTTTCCCCTTAACTACCTACTTGGTGGGACGAGCAGGGATTGGTTGGAGAAACAAGATGTAGTGTTGATGAAAGTTTACACTCGTCATATTTGGCTTAATTGAGGTTTTGCAGCCCACAGCAGTAATTCTAGTTCCAGACATGTTGCTACCTATCTTTGCTCTTTTCCTTTTCTATCACTTCCTTTTAAAAATCACTTCATTACCTCTGTACCTCCTCTTTCTGCCTAAAAGCTCTACTCTTTTGGCCTAAAATTTCCCCAGGCCAGGTTACCGTCTTCTTTATTTCAGCCTGGGGTTGCATTTTAAAATTTAAATGAACTTAATGGGAAAATAAAATACATTGTTAAAAGCTGTTATTTGTTAAGGCTGTGTTAGTGCGGTAATTTTTGTTTTATAGGTGCTAAGGGAAAGTTACTTAATGTGTACCTCTAAAATTTTAAAAATACACAATTACTTTAAAATCTGTCACTGTGCAGTTGGTTTTTTTCTGTAAGTAATCTTTCTTTAGGTGATGCCTTCTAGCAGTTAACACCTATAATTGTCTGTTTTTAAGATTTTGAACAATACAGGCTTTTTCATGCTTAAGTTTTGCATGCTAAGATAAAAATAACTTGTAAATTTTTCCAAAAAACTGGTCAGTTATAGTTGCTTTTCATGACAAATGGACTTGTGGAGCCATGTAATCTCTACACATACTTTGCTTAAAATATATATACATCCATGCTTGATATCACATATATTAAGGATATTTGATCCCTTCACATACTGTGTTCTAACGGAAATAATTTAAGTTTCTTTCTTTGCACTAGTTTCCCAAAATGATGTAATTAAGCACTATCAAGAAAAATGGAACTTAATTGCATTATTTTGAGGCATCTTTTATTAAGATAAAATTTTAAATGCTCAGATGCCACTACTCCTAAATTTAGGTGACTAAAAAAATAGAAGTACATACATAATACACTACCTCACGCTGTCCTTCCTGAAACAGGCTGGATTATATCTATTTGATTTATACACTGTGACTTTTTCCTGCTGTTTTCCATCAACCTTAATTGTGAAAAATGGTGCCATGTTGCCCTCTTGATATTATTTTGGAGATCAGTTAGGTCTTAAAGCATCCAGATGCATACAGTTCTACACATATCTGTAGAATTAGCTCACTAAGGTCTGCTCGGCTGTATTTTTAATTGACTTACGTGTTCTGTGGGAAAAGAAGAATCGTAAAAAGTCTTTGCAGTTGCATTCCTCTCTTCACTGGGCTCTCCCTTGGGATCTGGATGGATACTCGAGTTATTCAAAGTGTCAGCAACTCTGTTAACGCTGGTAGTATCTGGTTGACAAAGAGGAAATAGCAACAACTGAATTTTATTCTCCAGGCACTCATTTTAGTGACTGAACTTGTTTTTCTCTGATCCTATCTATGCTTTTGTATTTAAAAGTAACAATTTCTATTTTGTTTTTACTTTGAACATTTTACAGTTTTCACTGACTTTGCTCTTAATATACATTAGGTATTTCATTTCAGAAAACATTTTATTGCTACTTTCTAAAACCTGCTGGTTTCACGCTAAAATGAGTGAAATGGCATAAATATCTTCTAAAACAAAGTAACTCCCATAAAATGTTACCCTTATTCCCCTGGTTATTGCATTGCCACAGATGTAAACATATTAAGTGAGCCATCTTAACAGTTAAGATTGATGGAGAAAAGTCTGAATCAACTAAAAGTCAGATTTATAAAATATATTTAAAGAAATTGGCCGCAGTAAGAAACCCAACAAACGGGCTGACTAGTAGGGGTCACTGGAATTTAATAAGTAGATAAAAATGATTTAGAGAAACTTGTCAGCTTTCAAGGTTAAAAGATACAAGTATCTTTTATGAGTGGATATTTTACAAGTTGAATTTCTACAGAATTTTAGATCTCCCCTTCCATCCTTATTTCTATCATTGAGATTTAACTTAGAAGAAAGGCCCTGTGAGAAAACGGTGAACATGAGACCAGCGCCTTAACTAACAGCACTTGCCTAGCTGCAGCATTCAACAGATTCCAAATGAATGCAATCTGAAGTTAATACATTTTATTAGGAAAGTCATAGTGTGCACAATGAGCTTTTACTGTATTTTGGTGGGTTCTGTTTTTCCCTGTATTACCTCTCCATTTATGCTAGTAAACCTGATATGCTTATTTTGCTTTTAATTCCCAATTTTTCTCTTCAGAGTTCTATCAGTTGCCCTTTTTTTAAAGAATCCGGTAGCTCTGAGGTCCATTCAAAGCTTTCCTTGTAATCTGCATTTCTTTAATGGGTCTAAAAAGCACACTGTAAAACAGGCAGAGTTCCCTTAAAATCTAAGAATATCTTTAACAACCTCAATAACTTTAGTTATGAGATTGCTATTAGCAAAGTAAACTTTTATCATGATAATCTTAAACTGCTGTTCACTGTTCAAATTACAACTGTACAGCATTTATATGATATCTAGTATATTTCTACTTTAAAATATTTTTGGTAGGAAAAATTTCAAATACACAAAAATAGAGTATGAACTTAGGACCGTCACCCAGCTTCAACACCCATCAATGTTATAAGTCCTATGTATTTCATCCATTTACCTCTCCCCCCTTTCTGGAATATTTTTATAAAGCAAAACTTGGGCACTGTTATTTCATGTGGTGGTTAGAATACACTGTTCTCTGAAATGTTGAATATTTCAATGTTTTAATGTTGGTACATAACTAAGGGATTGTGCTTAAAGTGTTTGACAAATATCTTTATATGAAATGTATTAATGTTACACTCAGCAGTGCTTGTAAAATGAAGAAAGCTGGATTCTAGAGCTAGTGAAGGGAAGCTTAGAAATAGAAAAATCAGGAAAAGGAGGAGAAAATTGGGAGAAGAAAATGAGGGAAGTTTTTTCAGTATAGAATGAAAAGGAATAAACGTGCCCACTGGCAGAAGCCTCATCAACAACTGCGAGACTCCAATTAGATAGTTGTTGCTATTTTAAAATTAATGACCTGGACCTGTGGTGGTTTCTGCTATTTCCCGTTCCTTGGTGAAATTCTTTTTAATTTCCAGTATGCATCTGCATGCACCTCAGTACGTGTTGATATTAGTGGCTCAGATTTATGTGAAAAGAAATCCACTCATTTAAATAAAACCTTTCCTACTTTTACATATATACATGTGTAGAGTATCCTGGGCTTAGGTAACAAAAAAAATATATAAATGGTTTCATTTTAAACATAAATAGCCCCTTTATCAGGAATAAGGTGTAGAAATTCAAATTTTAAAAGCAAACATAAACATTGTTTTCTTACCTGGTCCAGTATCCTTCCTGATATCATCATCGTTTTTACACAGTGTTACTGAAACGATATTTTTGTTTTCTGATGGGCCTGCTGGTCTCCCCTTCAACAAAGGAATGCTCGAAGTAGAAGTGCCCAGTGTTTGACTTTCAGTTTGATTTACTTTTGACCAAGGATTGGGGTCTAAGAAATTCACATATACTGGAATTTTCTCAGTTTTTTTATCTGAAGTTGAAAGATCAAAGGCTGACCTTCCACTTCTGTTTACTAAATCTCCAGATGGCTTTATGTGAAATGAACATGATTCTTCCAGCTGTCCTTCACTGTAAATTTTTCCTGAAACGATGTTGTTTAATGACTCTGTTTTCTCTGTATTTAACAATGAATGCTGTCTTTCACTGACATTCACAAAAAGGAAGAGGTCATTTTTTGTGGCGTCAGTTATCTGATTCTCATCAATCTGACTCTCTTTATTAGAAAACTGTATTTCTGTGCAAGTCTGCGTAGGAACAGCAGTCTTCATGTCTTTGACTTCTGAAGTGTGTATATTTTCATTTTTAACCTGAAGACGGGAAGTGGTCGCACTGTTTTCTAAATATCCCAAACAGTTCTTCAGTTGACTAGTGTGCATCTCATTCAGATTTTTCCATATAGTTCCTTCACCAGGGCTTGAATTGGGTTTCATCAACATAGGCATAATATTAACATTTTTATCTGAATTCTTAAGTACTTTCAAATTCTCACTGAAAGCAGCCGATGAAATGGGATGGTTAGCTGCTGTATCAGAGGGAATACTTAGTTCAGGTTTCTCTGAAGGATCATTACAGATTTGCTGCAAAACTGAAGTTTGTTTAAATGGCGATACACTGCACTCACTATTTTTATTTAACAGTTGCATTTGGTTTGTTTTACATTGCTTATCATTACTTGACTCCTGTAAACTGTATTTCTGACACTGAACAGCATTCTTGTTTATATTTAGAGATGCACCCAGATCTGCTTTGGTTTGGTCAGTATTTGTAATTTCCTTGTCTGTGGCATTTTCTTGAATCCCTGGAAGCAATCTGAATCGTTTGAATGGTTCATCTTCAGAAACATCTTTCTTTTGATTTGTATGGTAAGCCGTCTCACTTAAGGTAGTGTTAGATGGTCTGGTATTTTCAACCTCCGGATGGACATCTGCATGGTGAAGATGGAGCCCTTCAGTGCTTTCTAAGCGTATCTTTCCTGTTTCTGTTGATCTGTCTGCCACTAAAAAAGAACTGTTTGGTGATTTAAATTCTGTACATCCATTGTCTTTTCCCGAACCCACCTTGTCTTTTATTTCTGAAGTAACTGCTTTTCTGAAGTCAGTAACATTCAAGGTTTGTCCTTGGCTAATTAGTTCTTTTTCTGTGCTGAGGGTTTTGCTTAGGGAGGTTTCACTCTGATTTTCAGCCTGAGATATAGCAGGATCAATTTCATTCTTGGCGTTTTTTTCTAAAAGCTGTAAATCTGTCATGATGAGAACACAGTAAATTTTTATATTACACACTGAAACCTGCTTTTATAAGACATAATGTATTACCTATTTTTGTAAAAACATATTTAGGCTTAAATATTTCAGTGGCCATTACAAACATTATGATACCAATTTTACTAAATATTGAGTTCCCTTGGTCATAATATATATTTAGCATGCTAAATATTTGGCTCTACTCATATTAAATTTTTATTTCATAACAGCAGAGGTATTTTTGGTTTAAAAAGGAAAGTAACTTGAGGGTATTAGAAAATGGTTTTTAGTTTTCTAGTCTGTTACACTTCCTTTTGAGCATACAAAACAATTCCATGTAAACACAGCCGAGTAAATAAAAATGAATTAATCATAACGAGTTAGATTCTAATTATTACTACTGTCAAATATTTAACCAAGGAAATCTGAAGATCTAATTAGCTTTATTAAATGATTCACTGAATCAGACAGCATCCTATCTAGCAAATAGAAAAGAGAGCTACAGAGAAAAGGAAAGGTTTTTAAAGGTAGAGAATGAGTGGAAAAAGGAAATTATTAGCAAAGAATACATTGTTTTAGGCAAGGTTGCCCTCCTAAGGGGAAAGAAAGGTCTATCAATGTATTTCTTATTTCTGACCAGGAAATTCCAGGTTGACTGGCTAAAGGTTATATTCCTGGGGGTTGAAGCTGCAGTTTAGTTAGTTAAAGTTTTGGTTTGCTGACATGGGGCTCTTAACATGAGTGACTCCATTTTGGGCTTGTGGTTTTCTTTTTACCACTATTTAGGATCCAGAATTGCTAGCTGTTTCTTCAAGACTGACAGTCATCTCTTTTTATTCCTTACCTTCTAAGTATTTTAAAGTCTGGGGATATTTTTGGGCAAATGTATAGAATACTTAAGACATATATTTTATTCATCTGGGTTTTAACCATAGATTTCAAAATTTCCATATATTTAAAATAACCTAGAATACAAAATTCAGGACTTGAAGGGCTTTAGTCCATTCATTCTCTCTACAACATCTCCACCAAGTGGTTGTTCAGCCTAGGTTTAAACACCTTCATACAATAAGTTTATGGTCTTTATAAACAACTCTTTTTCAAGATGGACAAATTAGTAAATTATTTCAGTGGTTACAGAAAGGCCATTTGAACTAAGGGAAGTGTTTTAGGTCTGATCAGAAGGTTATCTGTAGCCCAGAGAACATTCCACAAAACAGTGACTACAGACAAGAGGATGCAAAAAGCCATGGAGTAAGTGATAAGGGAAGGCAGAAATGGAATTTTCCCCAAAAATACTGACTAAAGAGTAACTCAAAAGAAGCCTGTCTTAAGACTAATACAAATGAAAAAGGTTTTCTTCAAATACAGTACAGGATCCTCAAAGCAAAAACTATAACTGACATTCCCCTAAATCCCACAGATAGCCTAGCACAGCACTTTGACAGATCCTTTATTTGTGGGAGAAATGTGTGGGGGCTCAAACTATGAAATTAGAAAATAGCAATATGCTGGGTACCTTCTATAATGCCGCCTTCTATAAACGGGCCTTCTTTTTTCTCCTCCTTTTCTCTATAGTTAGTATCTGAATGAAAACTCAAAGTATCTTTCTTTATTTCTTGCCCAGGGTTGTATTTCTGTATGATGATGTTTTCTGATTTTTCCATTGACAGTTCATGGTTTTTAGTATTTACTTCTGGAATATTCTAATGGAAAATGGAAAAAAAAATACCTTTAATGTAAAAACATATTGTTAAATAGTATGAGATCTGAACAAATTTTGCTGATAAAAGTAGAGTCTGTTTCAGGTCTTACCATTCAGCAATTTCTATTTGAAAGCCAAATGACTTACTAAATTTAATATGCTACTCTTTGTAACAAGACCACTTTAACCTCATTTTGTATAATTTATCATATTTAAGCAAAATTGAGACCCTTTGAGGTTTTCAAACATGCGTTCCACATTATTATGTACTCTCACACTATATGTAATAAAATAACTGCTCTTTTATTAAAAGCAAGGTAGTCATGGCAAGCAAACTGTTTTGAGTATTTGGTATTTTTATGTATCTTTAAAATAGTGAATCGATGCAACATCCTTTTATTCCCCCTGTGTATTCAGCACATGCTCCATGGAAACACTGCACTAAGCTTTTGGATACAATGATGAGCAACCTACAGACGCTAGCCTCAAAAAACAATCCAGGAGGAAGACAGGAAAAGAATAATCTAGATAAGGATAAGGAGGCACTCCAGGGAAAACAAATGGCATATACAGATGCTAAAAGCGAGCAAGATTATAGTCTTTTCATGGAACTACTCGGGATTTATTTCATCTAGAGCTTAGATTGCTGGGAGAATGGAGAGAGATGAGGCTTGAGGTAAGCTACGCCCAGGTCATTAAGGGCCAAATACAGCTTGCAAGAAGACCATGAGAAGTCACTGAAGGGTTTTAGACAAGGTAATAAACATGATCTGATTGGAAAGACCATTCTGGCTGCAGCATTAAGAATAGATTGATGTTTTCTAAACTTTATTGATAAAGACCTGCAAGGAGAAATAAATGTTCTACAACACAGTGAGCATACCAGATATCTACTCGTGATGAGATTACATTGTTTTCTATGCTACTTTATTTCATTTTTAAAGGAATGCTGGTCACAAACCACTAAACTAATTTCCGTGAACCACTAATAGGCTGCACCTAGAAGTCTGAAAGATAATTAAAGGGAGACAACATGAAGCAGAGATGCTTCAGAAGAGTGTCATAGTGCCATAGTCCAGGTGATGCCAGTAGAGATGAAGAACTGAATAGATACACAAATTATTTATGAGCTAATCAATAGCACGTGATGAATGATGGCATATGAAGGAGAGTCAAGACTGATTCACAGAGTTCAGATTAGGTATGTAGGTGACTGGGGGTGTTATTTATTCAACTAGAAAACAGGAGTAGTAGCAGGTATGAATGAAAATGTCATGGGTTGTTTGAACCTGCTGAGTGAAAAGTCAGTGAAATAATGAGGTGGAGATGTCTAATGAACATCTAGATCTATGAGTCCGGAGCTTGGAAGCAGATTAGAAAACCATTGGTAGATAGATGGCAACTGAAGATGTACAACTTGATGAGACTAACTAATGAGAGTTTATTTTGAGGGAAAAAAGGGTAAAGGATAAAATGTTAATGAAATCCACAAAAGAGGCAGAAGAAGAGAAACTTGCAAAGGAAAAATGTAAAGGAGACTGACAAAAATAGTATGGTAGTTACCAGGAGCTTTGTAGTCTTGGATAAATACGGGTTCAAATCCTGCTTGCAGTACTTAGTGTGAAATCTTAGAAGAATATATTAGTTATCTATTGCTGTGTAACAAATTACCCAAACTTAGTGGTTTAAAACAGCAAACATTTATTATGCCATAGTTTCAATGAATGAGGAATTCAGGAATAACTTGTCTTGATGACTCAGGGTCTCATGAGGTTCTAGGCAAGCTGTCATTATTGGAAGCCTTAACTGGGGCTGGAGGGTCTGCTTCTAAGAAGGCTCACTCAATGGCTGGCCATTGGTGCTGGCTGTTGGGTGGGGTGCCTAAGTTCTCTTCTATGTGGCCTTTCTTCCTCCAGGACCTCTCTTCACAATGTGGCATCTCTAGCAAATAGCCTGGACCTTCCATAGGCTCAGAGAGGAAGAGTGTGTGTGCACCTAAGACAGAAACCACAGTTATCTTAAAACGTAATCTCAGAAGTGATACCACATCACTTCTGCTGTATTCTATTAATTAGGAACAAGTCAACTAAATTCAGCTCAGACTCAAGGGGAGGGGATTACAAGAACATAATAAATGGAGTAGGAATCACTTGGGGCTGTCTTAGAGGCTGCCTACAATACTTAAAACACCGTGAGCCTATTTTCTCATCTATAACATGAAAATGTGAATATTAAGTTCAGTTATGTATATAAAGCATAAAACTCATGGTTGCTTAATTAAGGGTAGGAATAACATTATTTCCACTTTAAAGAGCAGTTTGAGAGGTAGGAAGAAAACAGATGAGTGAAATATGACAGAAGAAGAGGAGAAACGGTATTCAAGAAGGAGATAGTATCAGTGTATTAAAGGGACTGAAAAATGTCCATGGAAGTGGTGTCCATTGGATGGAGTGGGAGGGTGAAGCCAGATTGCCCTATGTTGAAGGATGAATGGGAAGGAGGGGAGTAAAGAGTACGAGTTTAGACCACTCTTTTCAGGTTTAAAGAGTATGAGTTTAAACCTGACTCTACAGGTGGAGAACAGACTTGTATTTACAGATGGACACAGGATTAAAGAAGTTTTTTGTGTACTTTGTGAAGTGGGAGAAACCTGAGCATGTTTAATTGTAAATGGGAAAATATAAACTAGTAACTCACAAAAGAAATATAACTGACAAACATAAAAAAATATGTTTAATATGAGAAAAATGCAAATTAAAACTAATAAAGTAATCAGAGAGTTTGGGTATACAGATATTTTTATATGTGGTTGGTGGGAGTATAAACAATCTTTCTGGAAGGCAATCTCGCAATATGTGTCAAAATGATAAGTGAGCAAGCTCTTTGATCCAGCAATACTATTTCTGGAAATTTATCCTAAAGAAATAATCACAAAAGTACACAAAGATATTTGTATAAGGATGTCCTACAATAAAGGAGTGGATAAATTAATTATGGCACATCTCATTCATACGATTGGAACTGTGATATATGTCAATTTCTACTGACTTTGAAAGATATCCACTATTTAAGGTAAAACAAAAAAAGGCAGTTCCTTGAAAGGTTTAATATAGACTCAAATCCACTCCTAAGTATGTACCTCCCAAAAATTGAAAACAGAGACTCAAACAGATGGTTGAATGCCAGTGTTCAGCAGCATTATTCACAATAGCCAAAAGGTGAAAACCCAAGTGTCATTAACAGATGAATGGATAAACAAAATGTGGTATATCCATACACTGAAATATAATTCTGCTATAAAAAGGAATAAAGTTCTAATACAGGCTGTTACATGGGTGAACTCTGAAAACCTCATGCTAAGTGAAATAAGCCAGACAAAAAGGAGAACTATTATACAATTCCAGTTTCATAAAATGTATAGAATAGGCAAATTCATAGAGTCAGAAAGTAAATTAGAGGTTACCAGAAGCTGGGGAGAGGGGACGTGGGGAGTCATTGATTAATGGTTACAGTTTCGGTTTGGGATGATGACAAAGTCTTGGAAATAGTGGTGAAGACTGCACAACACTGAACTTATAATTAATTGTAATTAATGCAATTGAATTGTAATTTTAAATATCAACAGAAAGGACAGAGATGATGGATTTAGCCAAAAAAAAATTTTTTTAAACAACTATTATAAATGTTCAAGGATTTAAAGGACAACATGAATGTAATAAAAAGAAAAAATATCCCCCCAAAAGAATCAAATGGAAATTCTAGAGATGATATATACACTATCTGAAATAAAAACTCACTGTATAGGCTTAACAGCAAGATTAAACATATTAGAACAAAAGATAATTGGACTTCAGGGCACAGAACAATAGAAAATCCTAATGGGAGAAGACAGAGGAAAAAAGCCTGAAAACAATGTGCAGCACCTGATAACCTGTGGGACACTACCAAGCAGTTTAAAGTGTGTGTAGTTGGTCCCATAAAAGGAGAGGAAGGGGACAGAAAAAAATCTTTGAAGAAGTAATGACCAAAAATTCACCAAATCTGATGAAAACTGAATCCACAGATTCATGAATCATTCAAAAAAATCCCAAGCAAAATATGCACGAAGAAAACCAAACCAAGGCAGAGATTAAAAAACACACTTATAAAGAGGGCTGTGACTATGACAACTGTAGGCTTGACAGAAGCAGCAATGGAACAGCATCTTCCAGTGAATGGAAAAAAAACTGTCCATCTGGAATTTTATATCCAGTGAAAACACCCTTTAAAAATTGAGAAATAAACACTTTTCCAAATAAAAGCTGAGAGAATTCCTCACCAGATGTACGCACATGTGAACACTTGCGTGCGCGCGCACACACACACACACAAATACTAAAGGAAGCTCTTCAAGCTGAAGTGATAAGATACCAGCTAGAAACCTGGATCTACACAAATGAATAAAGAGTGCTCGAAATGGCAAATATGAGTGAACGTAAAAGACTTTCTCTAATTCTTCATTTTCTTAACCAGGTAATTAACAATTTAAAATAAAATACATAACAATATATGGTGGAGTTGATAACATATGTAAAAGTAAAGTGTATTATAAAAATAACACAAAGACCAGGAAGGAGAAAATATAGTTTTGTAAGCTTCTTACTAATCAGAGAATTTGGCATAATATTATTTGAAAGCAGACTATGATCAATTTCTCTAGAAAAGTACTTGGCAAACTATGGCCAGTGGGCCAAATCTGGCCTACTGTTTTGGGAAATACACTTTAATTGGTACACAACCATGCTCATTTATGAATGAACTTAATGCCGCTGAACTGCACACATTAAAAATAGTTTAAGTAGTAAATCTTATATTATGTATACTTTACCACAACAACAAAAAATACAAGAAACAGTTCTCAAAGAGAAAATAGAGGACTTCCTCATGTTATTACTCAACATAAAGGAATTATGAATATTCCCATTAGAAAAAGTCACAGGATGAAAAGGATACATAATGCAAACACTACTGATAAAAGATGGAGCAGCTGTATTAATATTATACACAATAGATTTCAAGACAAGAAATATTACTAGGAAAAAGACGGATATTTCATAACGATAAAAGGATTAATCAGGAAGTCATAGCAATCATAAATGTCTATACACCTAATAACAGAGCTTAAAAATGAAGTTCTGACAGAACTGAAAAAAGAAAGATAAATTCACAGTCGTAATTAAAGATTTCAATATTCTTCTCCCACTAATTGATAGAACAAGTACACAAAAAAATCAGTAGGAATAGAAAAGACTTAACAACATTATCAACCAGCCTGACCTGACATTTATAAAACATTCAACCAACCAATAACAGAATACACATTCTTTTCAAGGGCACCTGAAATATTCACCAAGATAGGGGCACCTGGGTGGCTCAGTCGTATAACTCTTTGCCTTCAGCTCAGGGTCATGATCTCAGGGTCCTGGGATGGAGTCCTGCGTCTCTCTCCTGCTCCCCGCTCAGCAAGGAGTCTGCTCCTCCCTCTGTCTCTGCCCCTCCCCGCCTTGTGTGTGCTCTCTCTCAAATAAATAAAATCTTAAAGAAAAAAAGTATTCACCAAGACAGATAATAAGCTTCGCTAAAAAACAAGTCTTTTTTAAAAGGATATTTATATTTAAAAGGATATATTTATATTTAAAAGGATTAAAGTCTTACAGAAAATGTTCTCTGACCACAACTAAATTATATTTGAAATCACTAACAAAAATATTTGGAAAGTTCTCAAATACTTGGAAATTAAACAACAGTTATAGGTCATACCCATATAATTTATGCCCATATCAATGGATCAAGGAAGACCTCACAAAGGAAATTTTAAAATATGAATAAGGATGAAAACACTACATATCAGAATTTGTGGGATGAAACTGTACCTGTGCTTAGAGGAAAATTTAGCTTCATATGCTAATATTAGAAAAGAAGAATGATCTAAGTTTCCATGTTAAGTAGCTAGAAAAAAGCATATCGAATCCAAAGTAAGTAGGATGAGGGAAATAATAAAGTTAACAGTAAAAGCCAATGAAATAGTAAACGAACAAACATGAGAAGGGAATCAATGAAGTCAAAACCTGGTTCTTTGAAAAGACCAATAAAACTGGAAATCTAGCTAAACTGACGAGAGAGAGAGGAAGAAGAAAGAGGGGGAGGAGGAGTGGGAAGAAGAGGAAAGGCAGGATAACACAAATGAAAGAGAGGACATCAATACGGATCCTAGAGAGGAATGTAATAATAAAGGTATATCACGAGCAACTCCTTGCCAACAAATCTGAAAACTCAGATGAAAAGGACAAGTTCCCTGAGAGACAAAAATTGCCAAAAATGACTGCGGTGTAAGTCTCCAAGATTCTCCCCTGGTTCCCTGATTTGCTAGGAAGGCTCACAGGACTCAGCACACAGTTGTACTAATGACTAAGATCTATTACAGCAAAAGAATACAAAGCAAACACAGCACAGGGGAAAAGGCACATCACGGTGAAGTCTGCAGAAACCCAGGTACAAATTTTCAAGGGTCCCATCCCAGTGGAGTCACACAGGACATGCTTAATTCCTGCAGCAGTGAATTGTGACAACAAATGTGAATTTTCGTCCACCAGATAAGCTCATCACTCAGTGCTCAGGGTTTTTGGGGGCTGGTCATGCAGGCACCATCTGCCTAGCATGTGCCAGAACTCCAGACTCCTGGTAAGAAAACAGATGTTCAGAGTAAACCACAACGTCTGACTTAAGGTTTAGGCACAGTGAGCCACTCCTGGTAGTTAGGAAGCAGTGGGGAACCTTCTCCAGATCTAAATTTCCAGGTATCAGTCAAGGGCCAACTTTATAAGCAGGCCTAAGGATAGCATTCACAGGCCTCTCTGTTAACTATTTTCTTCTGCACACCAACACAAGAAGAAACAGAGAGTCTGAACTGCCCTATAAATAATTAAATACGGAATTTGTTACTGAAAATATTCCCACTTGGGAATGCCTGTGTGGCTTAGTCCGTTAGGCGTCTGCCTTCGGCTCGGGTCATGATCTCAGGGTCCTGGGATCAAGCCCCACATCAGGCCCCCTGCTTGGTGGGGAGGCTGCTTCTCCCTCTCCCGCTGCAGCTCCTCCTGCTTGTGCTCTCTCGTGCTCTCTCTCTGTCAAATAAATAAGTAAAATCTTTTAAAAAAAATTCCCACAAAGAAAAAGCCCAGATAGCTTCACTGGCAAATTCTATCTAATATTTATTAGTAAAGAAATAATACCAATTCTACACAATACTCTTTCAGGAGGAGGGAACACATTCTAACTCATCTTATGAAGTCAGTATTACTCTGATACGAAAACCGGACCAAAAGAATACAAAGAAAAAACAAACAAAACCTACAGATCAGTATTCCTAATCAATGCAAAATCCTTAACATAGCATTAGCAAATTACATCCGGCCATCTATAAAAAAGATAATACATATTCCACGAATGCAAGTTTATTTTAAATTTGTAAATCAATTAATGTAATTCATTGGTTAATAATAACATTAACAGAATAAAGAAAAAATGATTATCTCAATAAATACAGAAAAACCATTTCACAAAATTGAATACCCATTCATGATAACAACTCAGCAAACTAGGAACAGAATGAAACTTCCTCAATCTGCTAGAAAACATACACAAAAAACCTATAGCTAACATCATATGAAATGGTAAAAGACTAAAAATTCTCCATCTGAGATGGAGGAACAAGGCAAGCAAGTCCACTGTCCCAACTTTCATTCGACCTTGTACTAGATAGGGTCTTAGCTACTGCAATAAATTGAGAAAAAAAGTAAAATTCACACAAAGCAGGAAAGAAATAAAACTTCCTCAAATTCACAGATGACATGATAATGTACACAGAAAACCCAAAAATTAGAAAAAAACCCTACCATTACCATAAATTTACAAGATAATAGGATATAAGGTCAATGTATAAATATCAAATTTTACTTCTATATACCAGCAAGAAACAATTAGAAAAATTAACTTTTAAAATACTGTTTATAATAGGATTCTAAAACATGAAATATTCAGGGATAAATTTCACAAAACATTTTAAAGATTTACAACATAATGAAAATTACAAAGCATTTTTTAGGAAGATATTAAAGAATGTCTAAATAAACGTAAAGATATACTGTGTTCATGAATTGGAGAACTCAATATTGTTAAGATGTCCATTCTTCACAAATTAATCTACAAATTTGACACAATCCAAAATCCCACAGACTTGTTTTTTTAGAAATTGACAAACTGATTCTGATCCAGAAATACAAAGGACTTAGAACAGCCAAAACAATCTTGAAAAAGAAAAAAAAAAATCAAGGACTTGCACTACCACATTTTAAGACTTCTTACAAAGCTACAGTAATAAACACTTGTATATTGTATTGACTTGTATTGTATATTGACTTGATAAGCATAAAATCAATGGAACATAATAAAGAATTCAGAAATAGATCCACACATATATTAGATCAACTAATTTCCAAAGAACGTACCAAGGTACAATGAGAGGAAAAAAACTCTTTCCAAAAACTGTGTGTGTTGGAACAACCGGAAATCCATGTCCAAAAAATGACCCTCAACCCTTATATCATACTGTGCACAAAAATTAACTGAAAATGTATGAGACTACGTGCTTATACTCATCTTTTAAAAGTTGAGACACTGAAAATATAAAGCAGAGAGAAAATCATCAGTGATGGTCCTAATTTAAGTTTTGTACCCCCCAAACGCTTGAATGTTACCTCAAACTTCTGGTCTTCCTCAAACTTCTTCTGATCACATAATTCATTGTAATGTTCTTGTAGCTTAATATGAGTTTCATTAAGTGATGATAGCTCATTTTTAATTTCATTAATTTCTCCATTAAGTTCTTCAACCTAATATAAAAAATTCAACCAAAATGAACAGTTACGTAAATGTGTCTGTATGGGGGCGCCTAGGTGGTTCAGTCAGTTGAGCATCAGACTCTTGGTTTAAGCTCAGGTCGGGATCTCAGGGTCATGTGATTGAGCCCTGTGTTAGGCTCTGCACTCACTAGGAGTCGGCTTGAGATTCGCTCCCTCTGCACCTCCCCCTGCTGGCATGCGGTCTCTTAAATAAATAAGTCTTTAAAAACATATGTTTAGTATGAAGATATTTTATTAACACAAGTTTTTGGAAATAGTAAAAAAATAAAAATGATCCCAAAGTAACTACTAATATTGAGAGCTACCATTTATTAAACTGTGCTGAACACTTAATAAATATAGTTTCATACTCATAAAAATCCCCAGTTTACAGGTGAGAAATGTGAGGCTCGCAGATGTTTAAGTAATTTCCCAAGATCACGTGGGTGTAGTCAGGCTCCAAACCCAAAGCTAACTCTAGGGCTTGTATTCTTAACTACTACATTAAATGACCTTTTGTTAGAAATGAAAAATTATTATTTTTAATCATAGCAATTCTCTAAAAGTTACGACTTCATTACTTCCTTGAAGTTTTATTTTCTTGTTGCAAATCAGACATACAGATTTTAACTCCACTCAGTGGCAAGTACTGAGCACTAAGCAGTGCAAAAGTAACGGTCACTGCAGGCTAATATTTACATCTATAAACCGGGCTTTCACTGACGATTTAAAATTTCATCATCTTTTTTTGGGGGAGCATCCTTTATGGGAACCTCAAATATAAGACAAAGTAAGTGCCACTGAGTCCCAGAGGCTAACAGATATGAACTCATCTATTACTTTCCCTTATCTCATCTATTTTTAACCTTTTAAAGATCTATCTGTGTAAGGTACTTCTCTTCCTAGGCTCAACTCTCCATGAATTTTTATACCATCCTTTTCTATCCCCCTCAAGGCCTAGTTCTAGCACTAATCTCTTCTCTGCTGCTTATTTACAATCCTTCCCGCTATACTGGCGTGTTTTCTTCGGCCTTACAAATAGAACAAGAACAAGGACAAGCCTTATAGAAAGAACAAATGTGCTCTTCTAATAGTCTTAATTCATTTTTCTCCTTGACCCAATTACTGTCCCTCTCTCCTCTTTTTAAAAAAAGATTTATTTATTTTCGAGAGAGGAGAGAGAATGTGCATGGGTTAGGAGAGGGACAACAGCAGAGAATCTTCAAGCAGACTCCCCACTGAGTGTGGGGCATGACACGGGGCTCAATCTCACAACCCATGGGATCATATGACCTGAGCCGAAACCAAGAGTTGGACACTTAATCAACTGAGCCACCAGGCATCGCTCCCACTTCTTTAAAATAAAAGTCCACACTTGGCTACTTTCAAATTCTAACTTCCCATCACTCCTTAACAACCTGACTCGTGCCCTCATTGTTCTACAGATTCCCCTCCCCCCCATATCACCTGCAAATTAGCAAAAGGATTTTTCCCAAGTTTCATACTATTTAACAGCTCAGCAGCATGACTATGTTGACTACTCGTTCTTGGAACAGCCTCTTTTCTTTGTTTTCATGGTAGTACTCTTCCTTTATCCTCCTACCTTTCTCACTGTTCTTACCAGGCTCCCCCTCTCACCCTGCCCCAATACACAAAACCCTACTCTTTCTTCTTTAGCCTTCTTCTCTAGTCCTCCACTCCTTCCATACGTAATTGTAACTATACCTTCAAATTTCATCTTTATGCTAATAAAACTTAAATCTGTATCTCATCTCCCAACTTCTCTCCTAAGAGCAGATTCACATTTCCAAATGCATGGTATGCATTTCAGGCTGGATGTCCTGCAGGCACTATACATTCAACAACTTCCAAATTAAACTCATTTTCATCTGCCAAATCTGCTTCTCCCTTCACATTTCTTATGTCAGATATGAACAGTTATGTAAAATGTCAGTTATGTAAAAATGATAATGACATTATCATTCTACTAGTAATACTACTCTCAGAGTCATGTTTGACTCCTTTCCTCTTCCAATACTTGTTTTATATAAAATATCACTAACTCTCCCAATTCTACTTTTAAATGTTTTTTTTTGCATCTATTCCTCTTATCTGTTCTATTACCCTAATTCACACCCTCATGGGTTCAAGGTTAGATTATTTACAGTATTCTTCTTGCTGATCTCTCTCCATAAAGCCATCCTCCATATTGCTCCAAGAGTTATTCTTCTAAAACCTAGATCTATGTCACTTCTCTGCTTTAATAGTCTCAGTGGCTTTCCATTACTTATAACATTCAACTTCCTTAGTAAGGAGCCTTTTGGAAGATGATCTCAATCTATTTTTCAATGTCACATTCCACATATCATATGCTTTATTCAAATCAGACTGCTCACACCCTTGAAAATGCAGCTTCATGCTTCCATGATTTTTCCCATTCTTTATTAAATGGAATGCCAATAAGATGAAAAGAGAAATGCAGGAAATGGGCACATACGGTGTGGTGAAATCTTATTTATCTTTCGAGGCCAAACTAGTGCCATCTTTTCTCTAAAACTTTCTCCAACCTAGCTAACTGATTTCTTTTGTTCTTTCACAGTAATTTGTTAACACCACTAAAACCACTCCATGCTATTGTGGCCAATTTCATAGTTATCTGTCCATTTGAGTGTGAGCTCTTCATTGATCTTTGTATTTTAGGCATCTCTGAAAATCCAGTACCCAGAATAGTGCCTAACACGCAGTAGATGCTCAACAAATGGTGCGAACGGAATTCCTTTTGTGACCTGCCCTTTCCTCTAAATAATTTCTGAACATCCTCATTACTGTCTTTTTGTCTATATATACCCATTAGCTATATAACTAGTCAAATGAAAACAGATACACGTAACACTTTTCTTTGTAATATTTCAATGAATTTTAACTATACTGTCTAAAAATATTCACAAAATTTTGTTTGTACAATATCTCTTTCACGGTTTGCTTTTCGGGAAAATAGCAGTTTGTATGATTCCATCTTATTTTTGTCTGTATCTTTTTAAGTTTTTAAAAACCCATTTCGATCCAATCTCAGTAGCAATACTTTCACTGTTCTTCACTTTCCAAGAATGGTGAAAAACTTTACATAGAGATAAAAATACAATTAAAGAGATCTGGCCTCCCATTCAAGAAAACTCTTACATAGAACCATAGTAGCTTTTTCCTTTTTTCTTTTATTAGATTATTTACTTATTAGAGAGAGAGAGAACATGCACGAGAGAGAGAGAGAGAGAGCGAGCGAGCATGCGTGCGCCCACGCACTAACAGGAGGGAGGGGGAGAGGGAGAGGGAGAGAGAGAAGCAGACTCCCCATTGAGCAGGGAACTGATGCAGGGCTCGATCCCAGGGCCCTGGGATCATGATCTGAGCTGAAGGCAGATGCTGAGCCACCCAGGCGCCCTCAGCTTTTTCTTACTTAACTATGTTCTGTTTAGTACTAAATCATATAGAAGTGAAATGACTGTAGAAGCTGAAAAATCCTAAGACAAAACCAATTTCATACAAATTTATAGACTGAGGCCTCACCAGTGAAACTGAATGCTTACTTTTCTTAATTCAGTTGACTTTTCCTTGTGGGAGGAGCATGGTTAGCTTAATTAGTATAACACTCCAAAATATAATCTTTCTTTCCCAAAATATAGTTTTGATAAACTCATAGTGACTTTCTACTGTGTTAATTCTTTTAGAAAAATTGAAAGGAAATAAAATACATATTAAAATAGAATAATCAATTTTTGGGTCCACCAATCTTTAAAGTGAACCTTTATATTTTACGACTTTATACCATTTCATACTTTTATTATCTACTTTATTAAAATGAAAATTTAGTGTAAAATAAATGGATGTGGGTTAAGGAAATAGCTGCATTTATAACATATCAACTCTTTATGTTAAAATGTTAATATTACAGAAGTCATGTTCTAAACATGGCTTTAATACATCTCAACAAAACTGCTGAGGAAAGCTAAATAGATCAGCTAATAATAGTACCTATATAATTATTTTAATCATTTACTAAAATACTATGCAATTCTTTTATGAAAAGGTAAATTAATTTTTCTTTGTCACATATGGGAAGTCATTCAAATTATAGGTATATATCAATATTTATATTAATATAAATATACACACACATATATGTGTGATTTTTCATGCAAGAAAGCATTACAGGCAATTTTATTAAATTTAGCTTTTCAACAGCATTTACTTCTTGGAAATACAAGTCAAGAAGAATATGTGTCTGACTTTATTCCTATTCCTATATTATTTTTGCAATATTTTCTTAGCATTTAATAGTTATTTTAAATGTCTACAACTACTTAAAATATTTTAATATTTTACTATTTAATAAACCTACATGCTTTTTCCAAGTTCCCAGTGCTTTCTCATGCTCATTTCGAAGATTAAGGAACTTTTCTTCATTTTCTTTTACCTTCTCCCTTTGCAGCTCATTATCTCTTTCAAGGGTCTGCAATAAAATTAATTATCCAAAAAATAATCAATACCACATTAATGAATTTTGATGTGTTTTATGTTGCTTGGACCTTTGCTTCTAACATGCTAAAAGTGCCATACAGATCAGTGATAATGTGCTATCTCAACAATAATTTTCATAAATTAACAGAAAGGTGCTTATAGTTTAGTTAACAGGAAATAGGGGGAGGTTATGAAAAAGAAATGGCTATAAAAGGGTATAAAAACATTGCCATTATTCAGTTTCACTGCATAAGTTTTAATGTACTGAAAAAGTAATATAAAGTACAGCACTGAAAAATCTGAACTGTAGCATAATCCAGCCTAACTCTACTACAAAATTTTAACTACCTCAGAACATTTTTTCCGTATCCGTTTATTTTAGAAATTAACTGGCTAAAAAACCCTTAAATACAATTTTAATTTTTAATTTCAGATTAATACTTTTTTTGTAGAGCTTGGATATTTACCATATCAATTTATTACTTCATAAATTAACATAATATAATCACCACTTCACCACCCTCTCCCCCAAAAAACCTTTAAGAGTAAAAATACTGTTTTCTAAGACAAGGGTTTTAAAGCTATTAAATTATTGTCACCAATATTATTAGGTTTTTTCAATGTCTGCTGATAATCCAAGTAAACTTCCTTAAAAAGATAAACAGTTAAGAACTCTACCCACATGTCTAATATATCTGGAATTTTTAAGTTCATTTGTTCTATCATTACGAAAGCTATTTACATTCAGGGTAAACATTTCAAGCCACACAAAGGACAGAGAAAGAAAGGTCATGTGTCCCTCTATCAACTCTCTAGTTCTCCGCCGCCAGAGGTAACCACTCTAGCAGTTTCTTGTATAGCCTTCCAGAAATTGTCTCTAAGCATATAAGTACACATATCTTTTTAAATACAGAAGAGACCATACCATACATACCGTGTTCTTCTGTAATCTTTCTTCTCTTAAAAAAAAAAAATGAGTATTTCTTGTTTACTTTCCAAACCATTAAGTACAGATCTATCTCATTGTAAAGGCTTCACAGTATTCCATCTATTTAAAGAGTTCTCAATTATATCTACAATACCAATATACAATGACAAGTAATAATGTAAAACTATGGAAATATCTAATAAAAAGCATTTTACAGTTTTAACATTAAAATTCTCCTCTAGCACATAAAGAACATTATTGTACTTTGATAGCCTGCAATGAATACCTATTTTGACTGCTTTTACTTCAAGATAATGTAAATATTTTTACAGAAGTCATGTTCTTCTTAATTTATAGGCAAATATAACAATAGAACAGTTTCTAAATATTTACAATGTGTTTATTTAATAGATGCTTACTATTTTAATATTCTAACTAATACAGTATATTTATACTGATAACACCATATTTTGGAAGATATACAAATCAAAGTTTAAAGGAGATGTGAGAGAATATATTATAGTATCTATTTAGTAATTATAAATGACCAAGAACATTATTTTCTTAAAACAGTGTATTAGATATGTCAATCATTTCCTGTCCTGACCCATACCCTCATCTAAAAGAAACTGCCTATATCAGATACTGTTTCCACAGTTTGGAGACCTTCCATCCTTCCATTACAATTTGGACCTATTGCTTTTTCTGTCTGATACACTGATCAGGTGACCTCTGAGGGTTTCTTCCTCTCTTCTGGGGTTGGTCTCTTGGTTCCTAGATCCTATTGTTTCCTCTTTCCTGGTTTATTCCCTTGTCTTGGTAAAGCAAACCTTCCATTACTTCTTGATAAAGGAGGCACAGATGGCACATTTCTTGAGGCCTGCATGTTTGAAAATATTTTTTTTCTACCAATATATATAATGATTCACTTGGCTGAATACAGTACAATTCTGCGTTAGAAATCAATTTCTCGGGGGTGCCTGGGTGGCTTGGTCAGCTGAGCTTCCAAATCTTGATTTTGGCTCAGGTCATGATCTCAGGGTCCTAAGACTGAGCGCTGTGTGGAGCTCCACACTCAGCGAGGAGTATCCTTATTCTTCTCCCTCCCCCTCAGTGCCCTCCCTTTCTCTCTCAAATACATTTAAAAAATGTTTAAAAAAATCAATTTTTCTCCAACCACTGAAGGCATGGTTCAATTATCTTCTATCTTCCAAGACTACCAGTGAGAAACCTGAAGTCATTCTGTTGCCATTCTTATTCTTAATCCTTTGTATGTGACCTAATTCTTTTTTCCACAGCGTTTTAGAATCTTCTTTTAGTATAAAATTTCATAATGATATGCATTGGTGTTGAGCAAAACAAACTCAAATTCTTCAGTTCTAGGTTACATCCTAATATTATTTCTTTGGTTTTCACCTCTCCTTCCATTTTCTGTTATCTCTGAAACTCACTAGACTTAGACTTGGACTGAACCCCTAATATTCTTTCCCTTCTGTTTTCCATATTCTTGTCTTTTGGTTCTACTTTCTGGAAAACTATCTCAATATTACCCTCCAAACTTTTCATTGTACTTTTTATGTTACTAAACTATTTTAAACGTTCTTTTTTTTTCCTGAGTGTTTCTTTTTCTAAAGACTCCTAATTTTTGTTTTTTGTGGATTAATAAAAATATTTCTCTTAATGGAGTATATTTTCTTAGTTTCTCTAAATTTTTTTCATTACCCTATCTGTTTTGTCTGATTTGCATGGTAGAGACTTTGTCAAGTGCCCAGTGATCTTTAACTGCATGTTCATATTAAAAATGAAGTATTAGGGCACCTGGGTGGCTCAGTCATTAGGCGTCTGCCTCTGGCTCAGGGCGTGATCCCGGCGTTATGGGATTGAGCCCCACATCAGGCTCCTCCGCTGGGAGCCTGCTTCTTCCTCTCCCACTCCCCCTGCTTGTGTGCCTTCTCTCACTGGCTGTCTCTCTCTCTGTCAAATAAATAAATAAAATCTTTTTAAAAAAATGAAGTATTAAAAAGTTGGTTGAAAGTTTTGTCAAATGATGGGCTTCACGGTAGGCTGATCTGGTTGAGTAATTTCACTGGGAGAGTTTAACTGTAACAGCCTGTGCAAGTTAGTTCCCCCAGAAAGGAATCTTTTTTTTTTTTTTAAAGATTTTATTTATTTATTTGACAGAGAGAGAGAGACAGCCAGTGAGAGAGGGCACACAAGCAGGGGGAGTGGGAGAGGAAGAAGCAGGCTTCCCATCAGAGCAGAGAGCCTGATGCAGGGCTCGATCCCGGGACCCTGGGATCACACCCTGGGCCGAAGGCAGACGCTTAACGACTGAGCCACCCAGGTGCCCCCCACCCCCCAGAAAGGAATCTTCATTCTCCTGTCTGGAAGTGGTAAGGCTAGCTGTCCTCTAAATGGGGAAACAGAGCAGGAAGATCTCAGATTTCAGTATTTAGATTTTTCACCCTGTTTTCAATATAATTCTCTCAGGAACATGCTGGCAAACTGGCTCCAACAATTTTTTTTTTACAGCATTTGCCAATTTTAAACATTCCAACCATGGGCAATTTCAAGCTACCACTAGTTTCACAACCAGCTCACAAAATGACAGCAGCTTTAACAGATCTCCCTGGTATAAGCTGTCTCGAGAACACGACTGGATTTCCCAATCTCAGCTGTCCCTCAAACTCTCCAACATAAATCTTCTGCCAAGTAGAAGACAGGCAGTGCCTCTTTGTGCAGGGTAGGGAAGAGAATTCGGAGACATGAGAGCTTCTACCTTCTTATATACACCTTCTAGCTCTTGGCTTCAGTTGCACATCCAGCTTCTAGAGGTGATGCTTGCAATTCCTGAGCATTTCTGCACCTTTGACTTGGTTTCTACTTTTTTTAATCTGCTAAGTAAATTACTAATTTTCCACCTGGTTCCCATTTAAAACTTAATTTTTATTGTTTCCTCTCTTTATTTACTTGTCCTTGAGGATTTATTAATGTCATTTTATTGCAGTTTCAGGAGGAAATCGGAAGTTAATGTGTAGGCTCAATTCAACATGTTTAACCAGAAGCCCAGATCTGACAATATCTGAGCTTAACAAAGATTCTGAATTTATTCATTCATTAATTTAATACAATTTAATGAGCTCCTACTGTGTGCCAGATACTCTTTTAGACTCTTAATGCTACATGCACGAAACTGTTACTGTTCTCATGGAATTTAGACACTATCAGAAAATTATTTGCATTTGGATTAATAAACCCCAAAACCATTCTGAAAAATTGGATACTGCATCAAGTCAAAATAGAATCATCTGTTAATGTTTTAATATACCAAAAACTAAGTAATTTATCCTGGTTAATACTATGACTATAGGAGCAAACTAAGTACATTATTCTTGTGAACACGATGACTACAGCAGCAGAACTACACTTAGGTTTAGACTGAACTATGATTAAATCATAGTAGAAAATATTTTCTATCATGGAAATTCAGGTCTCTATGCTCCAAACTGTACTATTAAAAAAATGAGACAGATGGACAGCATGATTGCACGGCACTGAAAAAAAGTAGGCCATTATGAAGAGTAATGATCCCTTTTAATACAGGTGGAATTAGAATGCTCCTCAAGAAAACACTTGAGATATCTATGCAGCATAATCCTCAGCAACAGTTCAACATTAATATTTTGTTATACTATATATCAGTAGTTCTCCAACACCAGTCTGTAAACAAGTACTGATCCATGACAAAATTTCACTAGTTAATGGCAAAGTCTATACAAGTCACCAAATGTCTTTTCTTGTAAAGAACTGTATCTATTCAGAGATTATATCCTTAATATGTGGCGTTAAAATATTCTTTTTTATAAGATGAAAGTGATGACAGATGGTGTTGCTTATTTTTAATGTCCTTATTTATCAAAATAAAAAGCTGACAATTCTATCCTGTTCTTGCTAATACTCTGCATGAAATTTCCATATGAAATCTAGTTTTTCTGTGTACTATCGAGGCTCAAATAATAATGGTGCTAGTTAAAGAGGCATCTGGATTATACAAGATATTGGCACTTACATCTAAAAGATCCTGGGACCATAGTTACAGGCCCTGTTAACTCAAAGCAACACGTGACTGTCTGTCTCTGACTACTGCACACGCCGCAGAATTCAACAACACATAAACATTGCCTTTAGAGCTCATGAAGGGTAATTCAAAAGTTGTGGTTTTCGAATAAGTGATCTAACAAAAGTTGGCAGGTCTCACAGATCTAGGAAGAATACACTAACAATGTAATGTTGTAGAAATAGTGCTAGAGCAGAATGAGGTCAAAAATTTAATTTGGGGTTTGCCGCTAATTAAGAAGCCTTGATTACACTTTTTGGATCTCTAGTTCACCATGAAATGAAATGAGTGGATTGGCTGATCACTAATATTTTGTTCATCCTAAAAAATCTGTTTCAACTCCTTTAAATGGACAAGAAAACAATCCTGATTCTAGAGAATCAGGGTAAATTCGGGGGTATTCAGGGTAATTCAGGGTAAAGAATTTGGGTAAATTCTATTCTATGTTTCTTGGGAGAAGGTTCAAAATGTTAGAGAAAGCCCCAGTCATCTATCTGTAGGGTGGGTAAAGTAGGTGGGGGGACACTTACTTATGGCTGGACTTCCAGAGAAATTTTTTTCACTAGTCTTACTGGAGGAGGTGAAGGGTTAAGAGGAAGGAAGAGTTTGGGGGCGCCTGGGTGGCACAGCGGTTAAGCATCTGCCTTCGGCTCAGGGTGTGATCCCGGCGATCTGGAATCGAGCCCCACATCAGGCTCCTCTGCTATGAGCCTGCTTCTTCCTCTCCCACTCCCTCTGCTTGTGTTCCCTCTCTCGCTGGCTGTCTCTATCTCTGTCGAATAAATAAATAAAATCTTTAAAAAAAAAAAAAAAGAGGAAGGAAGAGTTTGATCCAGCATACTGCTTCCCTCTCCCAGGTCTAAGTTTTACAGTACTGGGGGCAGGCAAAGAAGGCAAAACTCTCTTTACATGATTAGTCAGAGAACATCAATGGTGAGGAGGCAGATCTTGCATTGTTCAGGTTAAGTGTGGTTCCATTCAGTGATGATGAAGTCAGCATAATTTGTGGGGCCCAATGCAAAACAAAAAAAGCAGGGAAAACACACTATTGAAGGTACTAAAATACAAAACCTTTTCCTTCCTTCATGGTCACTGCACCCCCCCCCCCTTCTCTCTCTCCCTGTCAACTTATCATGGTGCTTTTTATTTTCTATTTAATGTCATGAATCTCTGGGCAGGCGGATACTCACAGGGCAAATGCAGACCCTCACAGATGCCTAAGAGTCTCACCACACAACTCAGCACATGCAAGATCCACCTGCGATGGGGTTCTACCTCCTGTAAGCTGCTAGACCCATGTACTATGTCCAGGATGGAGGTGGGGAAGTCAATCTTTCTGTCCCATGGGACCTCTGCCCCAATCCATGGCAGATGGGTAACCCCCAACTGATGGCAACTGCCAGGCAGGGATATACCTCAGTATCTGGATTGAGGACTCACTCCCTGCCAAGTCATCTACCCAAGGTGCCAACGCATGGCCACCCTGAGACAGAGGGTGCTGCAGGGCGCATGCAGTGGACCCAGACCCTCCCTGTTATATTTAGGCCTGTTATATTTGTTCCTTACCACCAAAGGTAGGGACAACAGAACACAGACCTTTCCCCATCAATGTGACCACAATAGTGGTGGGGCAGAACCAGAGAGGATGAGGCCAGGCAGGGCCCAGGATAACAAAGCCTGGAAGAGCCAGCAGTCAAAAACTGGTCCTAAGAGGCAGTAGGAGACAGGAGAAAGCTTAGGCTCCAAGCCCCCAATGCTCCATCTTCCCATCAGACTTAATTTACAAAACATAAATTCAAAGATAAAAATTAATAAACATTTCAACAGCGTGAACACAGAACATTAAAGCTGAAGCACAAAGCCCTTCTGAGTATGGGTCCCTATGCAACTGCACTGATTACATACCCAGGAAGGTGGCCTTGGCCTCTGCGGATAGTGGTCTTTACATGGGAGGCAACTGTAGTTTTCTTGAGGAATGTTCAGCTTCACCTTCATTACCAAGAATCCCTTCAGAGGAGCACAAATATCTTCCACTGGTCACCACAGTGGAACCCGTCCCCAGCTCCTTCTCTTGGACTGGACATCTCATCACTTGGCCAGTGGCACACAGGACAGTTTCTGTCCTTCCTAACCTCCATGTTCCATCATGTGGAGCCAAGAAACCACCAAAGTTCTCTCTTCTGCAACTTTCCTGGGCCATATAGCATCAGACAAGTGTAATACACTTCAAGCCCCATTGGTACATATCACTCCAAAAACCTGAAATCTCTGGACCATAACTGTGCATTAGTCTATATGTCCTTGGTATAATACCAAACTTCAAGAAACATATGCCAAGTTCTTCCATATGAACTTACCACAATTTACTCTACTGGCAACACCAGAGTGGACCGTCAAGTTTCTACAGCATCTCAAGCATCCATCTCTAAGACAAGATGGCACTTTCCCCTTTTTGTACCCCAGTCTTTACATGATTTTCACATAGAGTCCTTCATTTAGCTTATGCAGGAAAATGTACTCCCCCTCCCAATTAGGGATGTAACAGAAAAGCCTCTCTTATTGAACTCTCATTCCCAAGACATCAGTGGTGATAACTTCTTCCCCCCTCCAATCATTTGTTTGGATCTGCCCTCAATTTGTGGAAGTTCACTAACTGCTCTCTTCTACTTTCAGTTTTGGTCTTGGTCACAATTCTAAGACAAAGAAAAAAAAAATCCTATCCAATCTGTTACAAAATTAAGTCAGATACTTAATAAAATCGAATATTAAACTAGTAACTTAAATGTTAAAAAAATATGTTCATTACTTCAGACATTGATACCAAGTTGATGAAGAAGGCCATATCTTACCCCTAAAATTCAAAATTATCTCAGATAAAGTTGGGCAGATAAATGCAACTAGACAGGTAAAGCTCATTAAATGGAAATATACTATCTGTATCTCTATATACAACCTGATTATTTTCTTTTAACATCTTCAACTTTGCTTCCAGTTCAGTACTAACTTGAGTTTGATGCTGAAGTAACTGTTGCATATGTTGGAAAGAAATGATGATACCCTTTAAAAAAAAAAAGTACACATATATCAGTTGAAAGAATTTTAAGTTTGTAGGTATGTTTCTAAATTCATTCTTAAACTACATTTTCTGATTTCTTCACTTATTATCTTTATAGTTTAATTTCAACACCATAATAAATAAGACAGTGAAATAAACTACTAGCACTTTTTACTAACTTAATATATAAAATAATTACATTATATGACTTCTTTCAAAGTACTATATCTAAGAGTTTTTCAAATAACTAACAGTTTTTTGAAATGGACCATGAATTATGGGACACTACTGGAAAATGTGAAGAATTTAAAACCAAAACTTTTGTTGGCTTGTCTTAAAAACAGTAAATGCATCGCTACTGAAATGTCATATTGCTAATGAGCTAGGATGTCATGGTATATATTCAGAATGAAATGGAGGAAAAACAGAAAAGAAAAAAAGAAACAGAAGAACTTTTCTTTCACAGACCTTTTTTAAATAGAAGAATTATAAATATCGAATAGATCCAAATGAGAGCATAACATCCTATAAATGCATGCTCTAAGCATACAGACCTTTCAATAATTATCTGCTAGGGTACCAATGGTCTAAACCATCAAGGAAAAAACTGATTTATTTTTATTCTTTTTATTTATTCATTAAATATTTTTATGTAATACTTTTCCAACTTTATTAAGATACAATTGACAAATAACATTCTGTAAATTCAAGGTATACAACATGATGATTTGATACACATATATGGTGCTAAATGATTACCCTAATAAGATTAATTAACATTTCTATCACTTCACATAATTACCATTTTTGTGTGTGTGGTGAGAACATTTATGATCTACTCTTAACTTTCAAATATATAACACAGTTTTGCTAATTAAAACCATCATGCTGTACATTAACTCCCAGAACTTACTCATCTTATACCTGAAGTTTGTACCCTTGGATTTATTTTTTAATGGAGGAAATGTCCGGCCCGGTTAAAAAGGTACACATGTATCCATTCAATAGACCCTAACCAGGAGCTTACTATGTGCCAGGAATTGACCTAGACATGATTCCATTTGTTAATTTAATTTTTTATTTCCCACATTATACCCGGTTTTAAAAATATTTACTGGCTCCCAAAATGTCTTAAGATTGCTTGCCTTTTTTTCTTCTTGAACATGTGCGATCTCTTCATTAATCTTCTTATTTAATTCCAACTCCTTTAAAAAATTGAGTGATTTTAAAGTTATGATATAAAATTTAGCAAATTCTATATTTAATTCAGTGCTCAATACGTTTAGGAGAGTCATGGCCCCTTCCTGCCCGAGAGTACCCACGTTTGTTTGCTGGTGAAGGAGTGGCACCTAGTGAAATAGAGGTGGTACGAGATACCCAGCACAGGCTGCTGTGCAAATTTTAAATACTCACATTAAAAAATCACAAAATTCCTCATCTCCAAAAGCTTTTCTGGAGACACCACTGTACCATAAGATTACCTACATTATATTAAAGTGGAAATAAAATGGTTATAGACAAATTGTATTGTCTTAAATTCTTGCTGATAATGGCAAAAAATTACCTAATAATGAAAAATAATTGGCAATACCTTTTTTTAAACTACGTATATTAACTTTACAAAGGAACGTTTTTATATTATAATTCTGAAATTCTCATTTTACAAAAACAATTATATAAACATGAATACATTTAATTAAATACCATGTTAAGTCTTTCTTGAAGTTCTTGAAATTTTTGTTCTTTAATTGTTAAATGGATGTTTTCTTCTCCCATCTTATGTTGACATGTGACCTTGGACTTTATCAAGTCTGAGGTAACTTTTTTTAGTTCCTAAACATAAGAAATATAAACAGTAAATTCAGTATAAACAGTTCATCAAAGAAAGGTACTTTTCTGACAGCTTTAAAGTCCATTTTAAACCTATCATTATAATTTACTGCATTCCACATATCAAGATAATACTACTGGTCCACCAAGGTCTATTTCCCCTAGTTCCCTTGCAAGACAATTAGCCAAGGTGGGAATGCTACAGGGATAGAATTCATGATTTTTTTCCCCTTAAAAAGTGCATAATACTAACCAAATGAACTAACCAGCCAGAAGCAGGGTGTTTTCATTTATTACTTATTTAACAAAAATCTTCTGAGATAAAAAAATAATAAAAGATTATCAATTTCCACGTTCATTAGCATCTAGTAAAAAATATATGTGAGAATCATAATCTAATATGATGAGTGATATATTACAGAAATGTACAGAAGCATAAAGAAAAAGATTGGTTGAGGGCATCAAGAAGGCATTATTAGGAAGAGTGGATTCTGAATTGGGTCTTTAAAGAAAAATTTGCAAAGAGGACAAAAAAGTAGACATTCCAGACAAAAAGGTTGTACATGCACAAACATATACAAACATGAAAGAGTATGATACTTTTCAGGAAAAGAGATTAGGATACGGTTGGAGCTAATATGTTGTGGAGGAGGAGAAAGAGCAGAGTATTCATGGTTGTGGCTAAAAATCTGACAGGATTCAAATACTGAAAGGCATTTGTAGGCCAAACTAAAAAGAGCTTTAACTTTATCCTATAGGCAATGAGGAATTAATAATTGAAGGATTTTGAGTAGGAAAAAGACATAAAATTTGTAATTCAGAAAAATAACTCTAGCATCATTACAGATTATTAGAATTGAGGAAGATATAAAAGAAGTCTTCGTTGTAAAGCTACATGTCCACTGAACTTAAAAGATGTCACCCAAACACGTTATAATTCTGAAATACCAACTTCTGAATTGGTGTGTAATTTATTATTCTGCTGTTCTGTGTATACTGACTATATTAAATACTTAAGAATCTGATTTTTCACATTCTTAACTACACAGTATCTGAACTCCCTTTGAATTTTGGAGGAATTCTACATTATAAGAATCCACTGTCCACTAGAGGACCCAGAAATGCCAGATACTAGCTTTATAAGCATGAGGCCAGATTCGGCTAATCAGACGCACCTGTCCCGGATATTGGATCAGGAAGTAGTATCACAAAGAACAAGAACTGCTGCAAATCCTTCTATGGGTAGGCTTTAGGGGCAATGCTAGTAATACCACGTTTCCATGGACAACAACGGTACCACTGGAGCAGGAGCAACATCCACCACAGTCAGCAGTGACAGTACAACCTACAACGTACAACACTCAGGAGTGGAAGTTGCCTTTATGGTATGGTCTTGGATACTGCATAGCTTCCCTTGTTTCTGACCATTTTCCAAGTCTGAGATGACCAACATCCAAATTCCTTTGCTGACAAAAATCATCTTGGAGTTAAGAGTCCTAATATACTTTACTTTTTAAAAGACTGTATGTAAGAACTGAATAAATAATAATAACAAACAACTCTTTTGTAGAAAAAAAGTTAATTCATTAGGGTGGTGAGATTACAGGAAATTGTTATTTTCTTCATTGCACTGATTAGTATCTTTTTTTCTAAAGTAAACATGTATTTCTCAAGTATCAGTGCATAGGAGATACATATATATAGTATATAATAGTATATAAAGCTATGGAAACAGGGGCAATCACTTAGAGTTATTAGTTAGAAGAAAGAAAATGGCAAATGCCCGAGTCCTAAAAAACTCCAACACCTATGGATTACATTAGAAGCTCATACAGAAGGCTGAGAAGTACGGTCAGCTAAGGTAGGTGGAAAATCAACAGTGTAATATTCAGGAAGCTGAAAAAGGAGCAGCAGAAAATAGGGCTGTCAACATGTCCAGAGTTCTACATGTTATAGCTTCAGGTGCCACATTAAAAAGTCACCCAATTATAACTCAATACCTAGTTCGAAATCCAGGAGAAAGGATGAACAGTTTTGGTTCACGTGTCCCTCTCAGATATGTACACTGCATAAGAGGACTGCTAAAGTAACCGCACGTGGGTCAAGAGATAGGACTTGACACTTAGAAAAGCAGGCAGACAAATTAATAGCCGGTACAAAGAGAACAATCATTATGAACTGAATAATGAAAGAAGTCTGAACAAAGTAGGTAGGCCTTGAAGAGTGAGTAGTTTCCTGGATATCCTCCATTTGTCTGTCCTCACTCTCCACCCTTTCTTCATACTGCTCTGTCCCCTGTGTGCTGATATCTGTGGATATAGCAAACAGTTTTTCTTGCCCTCTGGCTCCTGGTTGGGTTCAATCTCTGGAAGGCACCAGCAAATCAGTATGCTGGGAAGACAAAGAGATTGAGGTATTTCCCTGGTTCCTCCCTACAGGGCCACAAAATGACAACAGCTCTCTACCAAAGGTCACAGCTTCTGAATTCCGCTTCTTCTACAGCTGTACCTACAGCTGTCTCCAGGTTCCCAGTATCTGCTTCTTTCCCTTACCCCCTCAGGTTTATGTGGTATAATCATTTCCCCATTCTTTCTATCCCTGTGGTGCTTTAGTACTCCTCATGGTTTCCCTGAACTCTGAAAACTTACCATAACTTTGTAAATAGCTTCTGCATCAAACTTTTCTCTTTTACCCGTTCCAATGCGCCACCTGTTTCCTGACTCAATCCTATTTAACACAAGTAAACTGAGAGAAGGGATTTTAAGTGTGGGAAGGGGATATGGAGGAAAGCAAAGACAAAAAGGAAGGAATAATGAAGAATTATGACAACCGCAGCAAAGATTTTGCGTTAAGTAGAACAGAAGATGCTTAAGAAGTAGCAGGAAACGATGCTGAAGATATAGAATGGGGCCAGACCATGGAAGCTGTGAAAAACCAGTTAAAGAAGTATGGGACTAAATCAATATGTTGTACACCTAAACTTACACAATGTTATACATCAGTTATATTTCAATAAAGCTGGAAAAAAATTGGGACTTGATTCGGTAGGCAAAAGAGAACTATTCCATCTACCATTCCTTCTATACATACTAAGTATCTAGCATGTCAGGCACACACAAGCAATGTATCGAACTAATGACCTAGTAAAGTTAGTTTGGCAACAAGAATGAATAAAAACCAAGGGAGCCCAGGTGCTTCAGTCAGTTAAGCATCTGCCTTCAGCTTGGGTCATGATCCCAGGGTCCTGGGATCGAGCCCCATGTCAGGCTCCCTGCTCAGCGGGGAGACTGCTTTTCCCTCTCTCCCTGCTCATGCTCATGCGTGCTCTCTCTTGCTCTCTCTCTCTCTCAAATAAAGAAAATCTTTTTTTTAAAAAAAAGAATGAATAAAACACAGATAAAAGAACACTGGCTAAGGGGCTATTTTATTAACACAGGCATGAGATGATAAATGTCTATACTATTAAGAAACAAAGAATGGCAAATATGAGATATTCTAAAGGAAGTTATAACTGAGTAGACAAAGGGAATGAAGAAAAAAGATTATTCCAGAGTGTCTAGGTGAAGCTAAAAGAAATGAAAAGAAAAACCACGAAATATGAAAGAGAAAGCATGACAATGGAAAGGAAATGGGAAATCTGCCTCACTGATAAAATAGATGAAAATGTATTAAAACAATAAGAAACAAGAGATGAACAATGTTCTCAGACTGACTGTTAAGAAAGCCAAAAAAGCACAAATTACTATACCTGAGCCATAGGTTGTTATTTAAAATTTTAAAAGTCCTTCATTCATATTTTTTCAAATTATACAAGGCTACATGTGATGAATTCCCTCAAATGAAGTTTCAATGTCCCAGCAATGGTTCATCTTCATAGCCAGCAAGAGGACTTCTTTGGAAGGAGAGTTGCATGAATTTTGGGGGATGTGGAGGGAGAAAGGAGGGATATGGAGAATGAATAATTAATCCAATGTGTGCCCTGCTGACCCTGAAATTACAGTAAGTCATAAAAGGAGAGGACCTGCAGGCAGTTGAAAATACAGAACTGAGATTAAGGGAAATGTGAGGCTGGAAATATAAAGTCATCCACATGAAGTGAATGACTGAATCACAGAATATGAGAGCTCACTGAAAGAGACCTTAGGATAGAGTTTTGGATGAATGGATGAAAAAGGATAATCAAGGAGCCAAAGGAATTTGAACCAAAAGACCCTTAAAAAGTGAGCTATCAACAGATGTTATAAAATGAACACATTTTATATTTTAAACATCTATTATTTCGTACAAAACACAATATTCTGTAATTAAAAACACAAAGGGGCAGTATCAGGATGCTTTGGTTACAAGTACCAGAAAACCATACAAATAATGACATTTATTCTTCCACATAACATGAAGTCCAAAGTTGGGTAGGTTCTCCACTTTTATTCAACATAGTACTAGAAGACCTAGCTCCAGCAGTCAGACAACAAAAAGAAATAAAAGGCATCCAAATTGGTAGGGAAGAAATAAAACTTTCACTATTTGCAGATGACATGATACTATAGATAGAAAACCTGAAAGACATTACCAAAAAACCACTAGAACTGATAAATGAATTCAGAAAGTCACAGGATACAAAATCAATGTATGGAAATCTGTTGCATTTCTATACACTGACAATGAAGCAGCAAAAAGTGACATTAAGAAAACAATCCCATTTACGATTATACAAAAAAAAAAAAAATCTAGGAATAAAAATAACCAAAAAGGTGAAAGACCTATACTCTGAAAACTATAAAACATTGATGAAAGAAACTGGAGAGGACACAAAGAAATGCAAAGACATCCCATGCTCATGGATAGGAATAACAAGTATTGCTAAACTGTCTATACTACCCAAAGCACTCTACAGATTTAATGCAATCCTTATCAAAATACCAAGAGCATTTTTCACAGAACGAGAACAATTCTAAAATTTATGTGGAACCTCATATACTCTGAATAACCAAAGATTCTGAATAACCAAAGCAATCTTGAAAAAGATAAACAAAACTGGAAGTGTCACAATTTCAGATTTCAAGTTATATTACAATGCTGTGTAATCAAAACAATATGCCACTGGTATAAAAATAGACACAGATCAAGGGAACAGAATAGGAAACCTAGAAATAAACCCACAGTTACTTGGTCAATTAATCTTTGACAAAGCAAGAAGGAATATATAATGGGAAAAGGACAGTCTCTTCAACAAACGGTGCTGGGAAATCTGTAGAGCTGCATGCAAAACAATGAAACTGGACCACTTTCTTACACCATACACAAAAATAAACTCAAAATGGATTAAAGACCTAAATGTGAGGCCTGAAAATATAAAAATCCTAAAAGAGACCACAGGCAGTAATATCTCTGACACCAGTTGTAGCAACATTTTTCTAGATCTGTCTCCCAAGGAAAGGGAAATAAAAGCAAAAATAAACTATTGGATCTACATCAAAATAAAAACCTTCTGCACAGCAAAGGAAACAATCAACAAAACTATAAGACAACCTATGGAATGGTAGATTTTTGCAAATGACATATACAATAAAGGGTTAGTATCCAAAATATATAAAGAACTTATAAAACTCAACACCCCCAAAACAAATAATCCAATTAAAAATGGCAAAGACATGAACATACATTTCTCCAAAGATGACATACAGATGGTCAACAGACACATGAAAAGATGTTCAACATCACTCATTGTCAGGGAAATGCCAATCAAAACTATAATGATCTGTTGTTACCTCACACCTGTTAGAATGGTTAAAATAAAAAACTCAGGAAACAGCAAAGTGTTGACAAGGATGTAAAGAAAATGGAATATTTGTGCACTATCGGTGGGAATGCAAACTGGTGCAGCCATGGTGGAAAACAGTATGGAGGTACCTCGAAAGTTAAAAAGAGAACTATCCTATGATCCAGTAATTGAATTCCTGGGTATTTACCCAAAAAATACAAAAACACCAATTCAAGGGAAATGGATACATGCACGCCTATGTTTATAGCAGCATTATTTACAATAGTCAAGATATGGAAGCAGCCCAAGTGGCCAATGATAGATGAATGGATAAAGAAGATGTAGTGTGTGTGTGTTTGTGTGTGTGTACACAATGGGATATTCAGCCATAAAAAAGAATGAAAACTTGCCATTTGCAATGATATGGATGCAGCTAGAGAATATAATGCGAAGCAAAACAAGTCACAGAAAGACAAATACCATATGATCTCACTCATGTGAAATTTAAAAAACAAACAAGCAAAGGCAAAGAAAAAAGAGAGAGAGAGAGAAATAGAGACAAACCAAGGTAACTGATGGTTACCAGAAGGGAGTTGGGTGGGGGGGATGGGTGAAAGAGATGAAAGAGATTAAGAGTACACTTATGACGATGAGCAGAGAGTAATGCACAGAATTACTGAATCACTATATTGTACACCTGAAACTAATAAAACACTGTATATTAACTATACTGGAATTAAAAACTTAAAAAAAAAAAGTTGGGCAGGTTCTTGTGTTGGTTGATTCAGGCACTCGATGATTAGGTTATTTAATAAAGACTGGGTATTACCAAAGACTAGGATATTTTCATTTCTCCACTTTCCAGTCTTGGGACCATCCTCTTTCTTCCATTGTTGGGACTATAACAAGAGACCAATTTAGGTACTGCATAGCAACTGTCTCTTCCTGGAACTCTTCTAAAGAGTAAGAAAATTTTTCTTTGAACCACCTCCTACTGTCCAGAACCAGATCACAGGCTCATTCCTGAACCAAACACTGGAATGAAAAATGGATCATTATATATATATTTTTAAAAGATTTTATTTATTTATTTGACAGAGACAGTGAGAGACGGAACACATGCAGGGGGAGTGAAAGAGGAAGAAGCAGGCTTCCCGCTGAGCAGGGAGCCCAATGCCGGGGCTCAGATTCCAGGACCCTGGGATCTTGACCTGAGCCGAAGGCAGATGCTTAACAACAGAGCCACCCAGGCATCCCAAATGGAGATTACATTAACTGTCTTAGAGACACACTGATCATATAAGGTGGACTGAATATTGGGGGAATTATCACAATGGCCACTACAAGAAAAATTTCAGCTAACATTGTATAATACACAGGTTGTTTAGAATATTACTGACTACAAATATTATATAGTATAATAGAAGATAAATGGAAAATATTTTTTACAAGTTGATTGACAGTAATTCACCTACTCTTTTCTTTTTTTAAAGATTTTATTTATTTATTTATTTATTTATTTATTTATTTATTTGAGAGCAAGCAAGTGAGGAGAGGCAGAGTGAGAGGGAAAAAGAATCTGAAGCAGATTCTGCACTGAGCCCAGAGCCCAACACGGGGCTTGATCCCATGATGGAAAGATCAGACCTGAGCTGAAACTAAGAGTCACTTAACCAACTGAGCCACCCAGGCGCCCCTCATCTACTCTCTTTAGGTTTCGGTTCTCTTTACAAAAAAAGAAGAGGTTGGATCCAGTTACTGGTTTTTAAATTGTGCTCCAAGAAGTCCTAGAATTTCCATGGAGACCAATCATAGATGCTAATAGAGGAGAAAGAGCCCCTAGGTATAGCGCCAGTGTTCCTCCAAGCCTCCTTTCAAGCAAAACCAGCCCTACCTTACTCGTTTTAATATTGAGCTTCCACATCTTGAACTGAGGGTTCTGCAGCTCAAAGAAAGACAAAAAACAAGATTAGACGATCTCTATGATTCTATGAAATGTAGAGATGATCTGAAGAAGATAGTTTGGAGAGAAACAGATGCTGTAAAAATAGAAAATAGTTCAAGCATGAAGAGAGAAAGAGCAGTTGATGAGTCAGAAGGAATTTCAGACTTTCCTATCTGATAGGGGAATTTAAAGGCAAATGAGTCTGTGTTTCAGTTGTCTTGAAAGACAATACATATAAACCCCCTACAGTCTGTGGGGCAGAAAAGCTGAATCTAATAAAACTGCCTTAATCCTAATCTTAACTTAATTTTACTTGCAAGTAAAAATAATGCCATAAATGTCTATGGCATTTTTAACTTTCTGAAGTGCTTTATTTAATAAATAAAATATATTTATTACACATATATAAAACAAGAAAGGCAGGGATCATTCTACTCATATTAAAAACAAGAAAACAAAAGGGGGAAAAGAGAAAAGCAACACCCATATAGGTTTGGGTCAAGCACCTCTCTTGAGATGACCGTAGTTGAAAGGTTTAGTTTCAAAGAAAAAGGTAAAGTGATGAGTTAAGATAAACAGAATAAATCAGAAATATTATGCAGGGAATGATGTGTAGGCAGGAAAAGACTAAAGGACTGGGTGAATTACTGGGGACTGAAGGACTAGAAGCAGAGACAACAGATTTGAGAGTATAATGGTACAGATGGTAGAAAAGGATGCTCTGGCTGGAGAAAGAGGAGGGCCGAATGAAAGAGCCCCAAAGAAGCAGTGTTTCACGGTAAAGTTTCAGGGTAGGGACACTGTTGTCTATAGATCTTTAGAGTCAAGGCATATAAGGAATTGGTATTTCAGGAGTATGAATAGTTAACAATTTCCCTTTTTAATAAATATATGCTTTCTAATGGGGAATAAGAAAGAGAAGAAGCTTATGCAGATGTAAATTGCTTATGCTACTATCACTATTAGAATGGTTAAGATTGTAGGTTCTGGAGTCAAATTTGTCTAGGTTCCAGTCCTGATTTTATTTCCTTGTTATGTAACTTTACGTAACTTATTTAACTTCCTTCTGTCTCAAGTTCCTCATCTGTAAATTAGAAATTTAATTTGTTTAAAGGTTTTATTTATTTATTTGACAGTGTGAGACAGTGAGTCTTACACAAGGGGAGTGTGAGAGGGAGAAGAAGGCTTCCTGCTGAGCAGGGAGCCCGATGCAGGGCTCGATCCCAGGACCCTGGGATCATGACCTGAGCCGAAGGCAGATGCTTAATGGCTAAACCACCCAGGCACCCCAGAGATTTGACTTTTTAAAAACAGTGTGTGTAATACTCCACACAACAAGTATTTGTTGAGCATCTACTATGTGCCAGGCACTGTTACCTATTATTACTACTAAGGTGAATCCAAGGGAATTCTAGGAATATTTTTTCTACTTTCAAAATAGTCTAAAGTCTTAATAATGACATAATTAAATATCCTTTTATTTATTTAAAGAATTAAGATTTCCTGAATATCCTGAACTTTTAGTACATTGTCTGTTTTCTAACCATTTTATTCAAAGTCTTAATAATGATATAATTAAATATCCTTTTATTTATTTAAAGAATTAAGATTCATTCTTTCATAGCTAAAAACAATAAAAATTTTCTTGTAGACCATGAGCTCCTCAAGGAAAGGTGCCATGTTTTATACTTATCCCATAGCAGCTTAATATATTCAAGGAATTTAAAGGAACTAAACATTATAATGCCTATAAAAAGAAAAGTGATTAACATGATTATGAAAACAAATGTGACTTATCTTTACCTAAAATAAGATTTGATGAAAGCAAAGGTTGATTTATTCAGGATAAAAAAAATGGCAATAAAAATACTTGGTGAGAGCAGTCGATGTCAGCCAGAGTATTATTAATGACACAATAGTTCACAGTCAATTTGTAAGACTGAATAGAAAGTGGTAGGTTTAAGTATAGTGCTGAGGGTTTAGTCACTGGTTGAACCAGCTGGTTTCACTCCATTCAATGTTAACAGCCACAGCCCTACAGATCACCATGTTATATAGACAGATGCTCCTGGTTTAAATGTGAACAGACTAGTACAATAATGGAAAAATGAAGCTTAGTAAGTGGTGAGTCACTAGCATTATGTTAACTTTAAAAGAACAGTATTTTTTTGGCTAGAAAATAACCTCGACTGTTATAATCAACAGCCCTAAATTTGTGAATTTAAAATAGGTTAATTCTTCATTATAAGTACAGATCCAAGAATATGCTAGAAAACAACAATTACAGAAATAAGACAGTATACTAAAACATTACTCTAGAACTAGAGTCTTTGACTTAACAAACTTATTGAACAAAAGAATGCATTGACCTTATTATTTCCACCCTGGAGAAACATTTAAAAACATGGGATGGTAGTCAAATTGACTATGGCTATTGAAGGATATATATTTTTAAAAAATCAGTAATTTCAGCAATTACTTTAACTTCTTAAAAATTTAGGAGAGTAATTCAAAGGAAAAAATGTCTGTTAGAGGAGCTCAAAGTTTTAATCTCAACTCAGATTTATAGGATGTTCGGCTAATTTTTATAGTTACTCAGTATTTAGTCAAGTATCATCTGAGTATTAAAAGCAAATCTTTTGTACTCAACTGATTCTACTTTTTATTTTTTATTTTTATTTTTTTTAAAGATTTTATTTATTTATTCGACAGAGATAGAGACAGCCAGCGAGAGAGGGAACACAAGCAGGGGGAGTGGGAGAGGAATAAGCAGGCTCCTAACACAGGAGCCTGATGTGGGGCTCGATCCCATAACGCCGGGATCACGCCCTGAGCCGAAGGCAGATGCTTAACCGCTGTGCCACCCAGGCGCCCCCTGATTCTACTTTTTAAAAAAGCCACCAATAATACTGGGCTTAAAATAATGTACATCTTTCTTTACACAATGGTGTTTCCAAAAACTTCCTTTCAAGCTGCTTTTTTTGTGTACTAAAATGGTAGTTTTAAAACTTGTAACTTTGAACTTTTAATTTTTTTATATTGGGTTTTTCTAAAGCAATATACACTTGTCAGAAATAAACATTCAAACAACTTAGAAATTATTAGATGCCTTTTATACTAATTTTATACTAGTGATCTATTCTAGGTTCAATCATAAGATGAAATGTTCTATTGATAACAGTACAATTAAACTGAAGTATATGTTGCTGAAACTTCTATTTATATCAAGGGGCTTATAATTCTCTGAATTAATAAAAGCGGATTCATTTTTCTAAAAGTTATTTTTTCTGTCAAGGTTACAAAGTGCAACAAACTTCTATGACTTTCTACACTTTCAACAACTGAAAACATGGAGCTGTTGTAATCAGCTAAGTTTTCCAGGAGATACTCTAAAATGCATCAATTTCTATTACAAAAATTGTTATGAAACAACAAGGAAGTGGGAAAGGGGACAGTAAGAGTGAAAACTCAGGATATGGCTGACAAAAGTAAAAACTAATCATTTCTACGTCTTTCTTTTTCTCTTACATATTAATTACTTAATCTTAAGAGCATAATAAATTAAAATCAGAGACCTCCACGAAATGATTTTCCACTGAAAATATGCTTTTGATTTTATAGCCCTTATAGCTTTTAAATATCCTGAACTTTTAGTACATTGTCTGTTTTCTAACCATTTTATTCAAAGCTGTTAGTGCAGCAAGTAAACAGCACATGCTTTTGATCTCATTAAATTACAACTTATAGTTCCTAGAGTCATAAATATCGTGTTCTTTTTTCCTTTACCCCTCCCTTTTCTGGTACAGGGTAGTCTGTTAAATATCACTATCTCCTTGAGTGCTCTGACGTTTACTCAGACAAATAGCAGAGGTTATGAATGCTGTTCACAGATAGTATCAGGAATTCTTCACGATTGCCATAATGCTGAACCCAGCATTCGGAACTGTAATATCTAGTTTAATCTAACAACTAAGTTTGGTCTGTTTAACTTCGCTCCAAAAAAAAAGAAAAATCCATCTTATCACAAACCAATAGCTTAACTGTTCTGAACAAAATCATAAAACAGAATAAAAGAAAAGAAAAATTATCTTTGGGAAAATTAATGATTAAAAGTTTTAAATGAGTGATATAACCAATGTTACTAGACTGGATTAGCTTCTAAAAAAGACAATAAAAAATGAAAAAAGCTTTCTTAAAGTTGAAAATTAAGACTACATACAAAATACAAAATACTTATATCTAGAATGTCTGAAGTATTAAAAATGGCTGTTAAAATATATTTTAAAATTTTCACTCGTTTAGCTACTTAGACTTGGAAATCTCAAGGTAAGAAAATTCTCTCACTTTACCCTTTCATACACTCTCTCTCTTCCAAGAACTATTTGGTAGCACAGTCACTGACTATAATGCTCTCTAGAGAGACAGGCCACCACTGCATGACATATCAGTACATTTAGTTAGCCCTGGCAGGGCTCCAAGACCTGAGGAAAAAGGGGTAAGTGTGCTCCTGAGCAACACTATTGTACTTGTGCAAAGAAAGAGACATTCTTTTTATCCTAATCTGCTAATGGGGTCTCTCCAGGGATTTACATGAGCACCGTCTCCATCTACAGGTCAGTCTTAAACTAGACGTTATTAGAAATATAATATTATAATGAAACATTTGTCCTTACTTAATGAAAAAAACTACATAACTTAGTACAGAAATTTAGGAGGTATAATCCTTTCATAATGATGCAAAAACAACTAAAAAGCATATGAAAATTTTAATATAACCACTTAATATGATTAATCAGTTAACTCATGGATAAAATATTAAAAAATAAATGAATGTGCTTATTCACTGAATATGTGCTTATTCACAACTATTCAGTCTCAGTATTTAGTTATTTATATCTGCATTTGAAGTTTACATTGAAAAAAATGAATGGTTCTTTTCACAATCCTCTAATTTGAGACTACAGGCAAATTTTTAAATTACAGCTTTTCTCTTTATATTAAAAAAACATTTGTAATATTCTAGGATGTGACTGAAAATAAATATTTTCTACATAAAAACTGTCTAGTTTGCTAGGCAGACTTAAGACTTTTAAGGGATAGGAACATATGCTTATTACCACCCATTCTTTCTTATACTGAGCTACTCCTATGCTCTTCCTTTCTGATCCTTCAGAATATAAAATCAATTTATTGGCAGTTATAAGACCAAAGAAATAGATAGAATAGTGTTACAAATATTAATGGCCTTTGGACGCTGGCTTAGCATTTAGAAGTCACTTCAATCTTTATCCTAAGTAATCCCACTTTCCTTGAAATGATGCTAAAACAGAATGTAGTAAAATTTCCTGATTTCTTGAATTATGCATAAAAGTATATGTTATTTATCTCACAGCACAAAACACTCCTCTCCAAAACTTAAATCTGTTACTCTAGATTCTTCATAAAGTTTTAATTTCAGTAAAATTATAGATAAATATAAAACCAGGGGGACTTATTTCCAGTCTAGCAAGTAAGGAGCTTAAACTTTGTCCTGACAGCACTTTGTCCTGCCAACAAGTAAAAGCCGAACAAACTGAAAATCAACAACTCCTCTTAGATCTGTCAGAGAAATGAGGTCATAAGGCAAACAGCTACCTCAATAATTGGAGAGAGAGACTGGTGAATATAAAGAATTATAAATTACCAGAGCAGAAACCCACAAACAGAAACCTCTGCAGGAAATAGTGCCAGTGCAGGAAAGCATGAATTGTGATTGACTAATTGCTAAAGGCTCAATGTAGAAAACTCTGGGAGTTAAAAAAAAAAAAATCAGGGGACACAGTCATAGGGGGAACCCCCCCCACTTTTGTGAATTTCACTTCCAAGTCCTCTGACAGTATCAGAAAAAAATTCCCTCCTGCTTCCAGGAGGAAAAGAGGAAAAGGAACCATTTTGAAATATGCCAGGGCATTCTGTTCTTCTTAACAAGGCCTGATGTAGGGAGAAATTATTGGACCTGAGCCTAAACTACTTTGGGAAAGGGTAATACTGAAATCTAGCCCCCTCCAACCATGCTGTACCACCAAAGAGAGGGAAAAAACTGAGAAGTACTGTGAAGTTCACAGTCCAGTGACACAGGCTCACCAAAAGACTGAGACCTAATCACAGAACACTTCACACACCCATCCCGACTGAACCTTACCATTACATTACTAAAGGCTATTTATTACAGGTCCTTTCATATGTATGTCATGTCCATCTTTCAACAAAAAATTACAAGGCATACTAAAAGGCAAGAAACACAATTTGAAGAGACTGAACAAGCATCAGAACCCATGTCAGATATGGCAGAAATATTAGAATTATCAAATCTGGAATTTAAAAAAAAAACCTAATATGCTAAATGCATTAATAAAAAAAGTAGACAAAACACAGGAGAACAAATGGATAATGTAAGTAGAGTAATGGAAATTTTAAGAGAGAATCAAAAAGAAATGCTTTAGATCAAAGCCACTGCAACAGAAATGAAGAATGCCTCTGATGGGCTCAACAGTAGTATGGACAAGACTGCGGAATATCTGTGAACTTGATGTGATGGCAAAAATTCAAAAACTGAAAACAAAGAGAAAGAAACTAAGGAAAGCCGAACAGAATATCCACCAACTGTGGGACAGCTACACAAAATGTAACATATGCATAATGGAAATAACAGAAGGAAAAGAAAGAGAACAAGGAAGAGAAGCAATATTTCAAACAGTAAGGACTGAGAATTTCCCTAAAGTAATGTCAGACACCAAACCGCAGATCCAGGAAGCCCAGAGAACACCAAGAAGGATAAATGACCAAAAAATTTATACCTAGGCATATCATATTCAGAATTCAGAAAATCAATAGTTAAAAAAAAAATACTGAAAGAAGCCAGAGGGGAAAAAACACCCTACCTACAAAAGAGCAAAGGATTACATCTGACTTCTCAGAAACCGTACAAGAAATGAGAGCGACATGAAATAAAGTGTTGAGATAAAAACTACCAATCTAGACTTCTGTATCCTCTAAAATTATCCTTCAAAAGTAAAGGAGAGGGATGCCTACATGGCTCAGTCAGTCAAGTGTCTGCCTTCGGCTCAGGTCATGATCCTGGGGTCCTGAGATTGAGTCCCACATCACGCTCCTTGCTCAGTGGGGAGCCTGCTTCTCCCTCTGCCTGCCACTCCCCCTGCTTGTGCATTCTCTCTCTCTCTCTGACAAATAAATAAAATCTTTTTTTTTAAAGTGAAGGAGAAACAAAGACTTTTTAAGACAAAAATTGAATGAATTTGTTTTCAGTAGGCCTGCTTTGCAAGAAATGTTAAAAAAAAGTTTTTCAGAGAAAAGGAAAGTGATATAGGTCAGAAACTCTGATGTACCTAATAAAAAGAAGAATATCAGAGAAGGAATAAGTGATAGTAAATAAAATATTTCATTTCTATTATTCTAAATTGAAAAAATAATCATTTGTTCAAAATAATAACAATGATGTATCTGATTATGTAAGCTTATGATACAAGTGACAGGAGAGAAGAATCAGGACTGTTTTGTTGTTATAAGGTACGTGCACTACCCATGAAATGGTATGTTATTTGAAAGTGAACTTGGTTTAATGCAGATATACTGTGAACTCTAGGGGTAGGACTAAAAACGTTTTTTAAAAAGTATGATTGAAACACTAAGAAAGGAGAGAAAATGGAATCATAAAATGCTCAACTGAAGCCACAAATAGCAGAAAAAGAGTGGAAGACAAAAAAAGAGGAATAAATGAGGCAACAAATAGAAAACAGCAAAAAAATATGGTATATATTAATCCAGATTACATCAATAATCACCTCAAACATCAGGAGTCTAAAATACAACAATTAAAAGATGAATTATCAGAGTGGATCCAAAAACAAGACACAATTATATGTTGTCTACAAGAAACCCATTTTAAATACAAAAACACATATCGATTAAAAGTAAAGGGATGGAGAAGGATATACCATGCTAACATTAATCAAAATAAAGTAGGAATCACTATATTAATTTCAACCAGAGTAGATTTCAGAGCAAGGAAAGTTATCAAGGACAAAGAGGGGCATACATAATGATAAAGGAGTGAATACTCCAAGACATAAGAATGTCTTAATGTGTATATGCCTAGAGAGTACCAAAATACAGGAGGCAAAAACTAACTAACAACTGCAAAAAGAAATAGAGAATCTACTATTATATTTGGAGACATTAATACCCCTCCATCAGAAATGGACAGATCCAGCAGGCACAAAATCAGAAGGGTAAAGTTGAACTTACCACCATCAATCAAATGGATATAACTGACATGTATAGACTACTTCATCCAAAACTACTTCATCCAAAAACACATTACAAATTCTTCTCAAGGTCAAATAGAACATTCACCAAGATAGACCACATTCTGGACCACAAAACACACCTTAACAAATTTAAAAACATAAAAATGACACAAGTTCTGTTCTTAGACCACAAAAAAATTAAACTAGAAATCAATAAAAGGTAGCTTGAAGAAACCAAAATACTCAGAGATTGAGTAGCACACTTCTAAAGAACACATGGGTCAAAGACGAAATCTCAGGAGAAATTTTAAAATATTTTGAGCGAAATGAAAACATAACTTTTCAAAATCTGTGGGATGCGATGAAAGCAATGCTTACAGGAAAATGTATACCACTGAATGATGATATTAGAAAAGAAAAAGGACCAAAATATAGAAGTAACCCAAGTGTCCAATGATAGGTGAATGGATAAGGAAGTAGTCTATACACACAATGAAATACCAATCAGCCATAAAAAAGGATAAGATCTTGCCATGTGCAAAAACACAATGGACCTAGAGGATATTATGCTAAGAGAAATAAATCAGAGAAAGACAAATACCATAAGATTTCACTTATATATGGAATCTAAAACACAAAACAAACAAATAAAAAAAGAAGAAACAGACTCATAAATACAGAGAACAAACTAATGTTTGCCAGAGGGGAGGGGAGGGGTGGGGCTATGGGGAAAATAGATGAAGGGGAGTAGGAGATACAGTCTTCCAGTCACAGAACAAGTAAATCACAGGGATAAAAGATACAGCATAGGGAATATGGTCAGCGGTATCATAGTAGCATTGTATGGTGACAGATAGTAGCTATAGTTGTGGTGCGCATAGCATAATGTATAGACTTACCAAATCACTATTTTGTACACCTGAAACTAATGTAACATTACATGTCAACTACACTTTAATTAAAAAGAAAAAAAATCTAAAGTCAAATATCTAAACTTCAAACTTAGGAAATTAGAAAAAGACCAAAGTAAATTCAAAGTAAGCAGAAGAAAAGAAATAATAAAAATTAGAGTAGAAATCAATGAAAATGAAAACAATAAATCAATAGAGAAAATCAAGGAAACCAAAAGCTGATTCTTTGAAACAATCAATAAAATTGATAAGCCTCTAGCCAGGCTAAGAAAAAGGGACACAAATTACAATATCAGAAATGAAAAGGTAGATATAACCATAGATTCTATGGACATTAAATGGAAAATTTTAAAAATGCTATGAACAACTCTATGCCCACAAGTTTGATAGCCTAGATGAAATGGACCAATTTCTTGACACAATATGCCAAAACTCATACAAGAAGAAATAGACAATCTAAATAGACCTATATCAATTAAAGAAATTGAATCAATAACTAATAATCTAACAACAGAAAGCACTATGCCCAAATGCGTTCACTGGTGAATTCTATGAAACTATTAAAAGAAAAAATGATACCAATTCTATATAATCTCTTTCAGAAGACAGATGCAGAGGGACTACTCTGAATTCATTCTATAAGGCCAGCATTATCCTAATAGCAAAACAAGACAAAGACATTACAAGATATAAAAATCCTCAACAAAGTAACAGCAAATTGAATATAACAATGTATAAAAATAATTATACACCATGACCAACTGGGATTTATCCCAGTTATGCAAGGCTAGTTCAACATTCAAAAATTAATTAATGTAATCCATTACATCAATAGGCAAAAGAAAAAAATCACATAATCATATCAAAAGATGCAGAAAAAGCATTTGACAAAATCCAACACCTATTTATGATAAAAATTCTTAGCAAACTAGGAATAGAGGGGAACTTCCTCAACTTGCTAAAGAGCATCTAAAAAGAAAACCTACAGCTAACATCAAACTTAATGGTGAGAAACTTCACACTTTCCCACTAAGATCAGGAACAAGCCAAGGATGTCCCCTCTCACCAAACTTTTCAACACCATACTGGAATCCCCAGCTAATGCAACAAGACAGGAACAGGAAATTAAAAAAAAAAAAAAAAAGATATACAGATTTGGGAAGGAAGAAATAAAACTGTCTTTGTTCACAGAGGACATGATTGACTATGTAGAAAATCTAAAAGAATCAACAGAGACCTCCTAGAACTAATAAGTGACTATAACAAGGTTGTAAAATATAACATTAATATACGAAAGTCCATCACTTTCTGTACTGGAAAAACCTACAGTTCTTCCTTCTTGTATAAGGAAAAATGCAGTTCTTTCTCCTGTGTTTTTTTCCTGTGTGTCTCCTTTAAACGGAACACTTCTGACACTTCTGGACACCAAATGTGTGGAGGCTTTCCCCCACCAAGCAATTCTCTGCAACAACACCAGCTGAACGTCCTACAATTTAACTCACTTCTGACACCATCTACTTGAAGGCAGGGTCAAATCCCAAAGGTTAAGGGCTCAGTCCCATAAGACTGCTCCCATCCCACTTCAGATGCCAATTCCAAGTCCAGATGTTTCTGACTGATTGGCTGTAAATAGAGGTTCCCATGATCCCCCTCTTAGGTTCCATTAATTTTCTAGAACAGCTCACAGAACACTGGGAAACACTTAACTAGTTTTTTAACAGATGTGATAAAGGATACAGATCAACAGTCAGATGAAGATATACAAAGGGCAATATCTGGGAGAGTCCTGAGCACAGAGGATTCTATCCTGGTGGAGTTGGGGTGTATCAAGTCTGAAATGGTACTATTAGGATTTTATGGAGACTTCCTCATGTAGACATGATCAATTATTAACTCCATTTCCAGCCCCTTTCCCCTTTGTGGAGTAGAGGGAGGTAGGGGAGATGCAGGGCTAAAAATTTTAAGCTTCTAATCATGACTTGCTCTTTCTGGTAACCAACCCCCATGCAGGAGCCATCCAGGATTCCACCCAGAGTCACATTATTGAAATAAAAGATGCCCCTAGCGCTCTTATCACTTACGAATTTTTTTTTAAGATTTTTTTTTTTTTTGACAGAGAGAGAGACAGCCAGCGAGAGAGGGAACACAAGCAGGGGGAGTGGGAGAGGAAGAAGCAGGCTCCCAGCGGAGGAGCCTGATGTGGGGCTCGATCCCAGAACGCTGGGATCACGCCCTGAGCCGAAGGCAGACGCTTAACCGCTATGCCACCCAGGCGCCCCCACTTAAGAATTTCTAAGGGTTTTAGGAGCCCAGTGTCAAGGACAGGGTGAAAGACCAGATACTAGAACAAGAGATATTCTTAGTGCTTTTACAACTTAGGGAATTGCCAGTGATAGAAAATGGGGGCAGATATTTTCTATGATCTCACACTTTGCTATACACTAACAATGAATAAATATAATTTGAAAATAAAAATGTATTACTGTTTATATTCACACACCCCCAAAACTAAATACTTAGGTAAAAAATCTAACAAACTATATGTAAGATCTATATGAGAAGAACTATAAAACTCTAATGAAAGATATCAAAGAACTAAACAAATGGAGAGATATTCCGTGTTTATGAATAGGAAGACCCACAATTTTCAAAATGTCAGTTCTTCCCAACTTGATCTATAGACTCATTACAATCCCAATCAAAATCTCAGCAAGTTATTTTGTGTGTATCAGGCAAACTAATTCTATGGAGAGGCAAAAGGCCCAGAATACCTAACTCCATACTGAAGGAGAACAAAGTTGGAGGACTGACACTACACAACTTTAGCACTTACTATAAAACTAAAGTAATCAAGTCAATGTGGTATTGGTAAAAGAATGGACAATTAGATCAATGGAATAGAAATGAGAGCCGAGAAACAGACCCACATAAATACAGTCAACTGATAGTTGACAGAAGAGCAAAACTAATCTTTTCAACAAATGGTGATGGGACAACTGGACATTCACATGGAAAATAACGGGGGGTGGGGAGACCAAGACCTTAGACCCTTCATAAAAATTAACTCAAATGGATCATAGACCTAAATGTAAAATACAAAACTATAAAACTAGAAAATAACACAGGAGAAAATCTAGCAGACTCTGCATAGGCGATGACTTTTTAGGTACAATGCCAAAGTTACAATCCACACACACACACAAATTGATAAGCTGCACTTCATTAAAATTAAAAACTTCTGCTCTGCAAAAGACAATATCAAGAGAATGAGAAGTCAAATCACAGACTGGGAGAAAATATTTTTAAAAGACATATCCAATAAAGGACTGTTATCCAAATTATACATAGAACTCTAAAAAGTCAACAATAAGAAAACAAACAACCCAACTAAAAAACAGATAAAAGATCTGAAGAGACACCTCACCAAAGAAGACATACAGATCACAAGTAAACATATGAAAAAATTTTCAACATATGATGTCATTAGGGAAATACAAATCAAAACAATGAGAGATACCATTCACACCTATTAACGAATGTGCAAAATCCAAAACACTGACAACCCCAAATGCTGGTGAGGATATCGAGCAACAAGAACTCTCATTCATGGCTGGTGGGCATACAAAATGATACCGCCACTTTGGAAGACAGTTTGGCAGTTTCTACAAAACGAAACATACCTTACTATACAATCCAAACGATCGTGCTCCTCGGTATTTAGTCAAAAAAGTTGAAAACTATGTGCATACAAAAACTTGTGCATAGATATTTATAGTAACTTTATTCATAGCTGCCAAAACTTGCAAGCAACCAAAATGTCCTTCAGTAGAATGGATAGTTCCTGGTAAATCCAGGCAATGGAATATTGTTCAGGACTTTTAAAAAAGCTACCAAGCCATGAAAAGACATTAGACAAAACTTAATGCATAATACTAAAAAAGCTGATCTGAAAAGGCTACATTCTATATGATTCTTTTCCTTCTGGAAAAGGTTCCAAAACTGGAAATAGAGTAGTGATTTCCAAGAGTTGGGGGAAGGGACAGATGAAAAGGTAGAGCACAGAGGATTTTCAGGGCGGTAAAACTATTTTGTATGATACTATAATGGTGGTTACATGTCACTAAACATTTGCCCAAACTCAGATTGAGTACAAAACCAAGAGTGAATCCTACTGTAAACAATGGAATTTGGATGATACTGCTGTGTCAATGTAGGTTCATCAATTGTAACAAATGCATCACTCTGATACAGGATTTTGATAGTGGGAGAGACTGTACATGTGTGGGTTAGGTAGTAAATGGGAACGCTCTATACTTTCCATTCAATTTTGCTGTGAAGCTAAAAATGCTCTAAAATATAAAGTTTGTTAATTTAAATAAATAAAAATAGTGAAATTCAATGGACACATATAGCTGTAAATGCTTGGGGTGTTTTTTCTTCCCTTTTAAAAGCAGACTCCATTTAAAACTACGATGAAAATACTGACCCAAAATTTAAATTTTCCTCAAAAGTTATGATGTATCTGAACAATATCATCCATATTCATTTATTTATTAAATCTACAATATGTGTTGCAAAAATGACTTGTTGAGGTTTGGGGCGTAACTCTTGTAAAAAAGAAATTTCTCTGTACTGAATGAACCAACCAGCTTATACAAAAACTGAACTGAGAAACTTGGCCTCACTAATATTAACACTCTAACCAAGTGTGTCATCAGATCCCACAAGAAATAGATGGTACACATAAATTAGGATAATTTGAAGATGATTTATTTGCAAAAGTGTGGGCACATTATAAAGGAACCATAAAATATGGTGCAAGTTCCAGGGGCTAACGGTAGACTGGACCCCATGCTGGACCCAAAAAACAAGAAGGTAAGTTACTGAACCCAAAAAGAGAGCATCACGCAGGGTAGGCCAATTTGAGAAAACTAGGGATAGGTTGAGGGACAAGGCCACCCTGAAGTGATCTCAAAGGGAGGGAATGGGTGGCAGGGGGAAATATACTGATTCACCCTCTTTCTTTCCTCCTGTCTCCTGTCCAGGCTGCTCCCCACTGGCCCAACTCAACGGGAAGCTGGAAGATGTGGGACCACTGACGGAATCCATATAGATAAGCCTTACATGGAGAAAAGGATGTATACATCTGAATCTGGAGGGACAAATGGAAGGTATGTTGCACACTGATAAATTAACTATTAAGTGTAATTTATTTGTAAGTATTTAAGTGGCACTTAGTAAATGTTAGTTTAAAGCATTTATTCATTCATTGAGTGTCAGTAAGGACAGGTACTCAATTCTCTCAGGGACAGGAAGATAGTCCAAAGTGGTATTATTTCAGATGGGGCTTTGAAAGGAGTAAGGAAAGGAAACAAGGTCATTCTCCGAGAAAGTAAGAACAAGGCCTTGCCTACTTCTTCCTCTCATACCACTCTCGCCTTGTATCAGTGAAGATATTTTTAGTTGCAAATACTAGAAAATTAAACTGGCTCAAACCAAACTAACATAAATAAAAATGGAGATGTACTGACTCACATAACTGAAAAGTCTAGAGGTGGGGGAATGATAGGGTTCATCAAAGAATAGGTTTCTTTACTTCACACCAATCTGACATCCACATCGTCAGGTTCCTCCTGTTTGGTTTCTCGTGTAGAGAAATGACTGACAACCACAGTGGGGGTCATATGCTTCCTGGCTTATAACCACTAACTAAGGCCACTTGTCTACTTCTGAGCTAATGACTGTGACATGAGGAATAAAATGTTTATGGCCTTCTGCCAATTTAGATCTGAATGTCCAATGTACTCCTTCACTCATGATGCTCCAGCCATACCAGACTTTCTCCTGTCCCTCACATATACTAAATTCTTTTCTATACTTAATCTTAGCCAAAAGTCTGAGAAGTGATTACTAAAACTCCTTTCTGCCTCAAGGCTTTTGCACATGCTGTTCTCCTTGTCAGAGTATTACCTACTCTGTGTGATGCTTGCTCTCTGGGTTCCAGTAACTTATCTTTTTGTTGTTTTTTTGGGTCCAGTATGGGGACATCTCTATTGCCTGAAACATTATTCTCTTCCCTCCCTATCCCTTTACCTCTAATGTAATAAATTCATTGATTATAATGTCATCACATCCTTTACTTTTTCTTTAAATCATTTGTAAGTTTTAAATTATTTGGTCTATGTGATTATGTATTTTGTGTCTAACTCCTCCACTGGACTACAAACTTTAAAAAACCAGGAAAATGTTTTATTTTCTTCAGACCTGTATCCTCAGTGCCACATAGTACCTGAGACATACAGTCATTCAAGTCTTGAATGAATGAAGAATGAACGAATAAATGGTGCTAATGAGACAGACATACAGTAAATATTGGCTATTCATGTCACCACAAAAAGGCATGCCACTGGTGACATAGAATATTTTGAATGGGTTAGAACAAATTCATTCATTACATTAATTGGAATCATAACTCACAGTTTATGAATCTGTATTTAAAACATTTTTTCTTTATACCAAAAAATATCTACCCAACTTTTTCTAATACTATTTCATAAACAAATTAGACTATAATTTTACCCAGATACTATGAAACTGTATAAATCCTACCTTTTTTAAACTGCATATTTCAGATTCTTGTTTTTTATTTAAAGCCGAAAGTCTTTTGTTTAACTGTATTGCTTCCTGTACTGCAACATGAAAAACATTTAGAAAAATATTATATTCAACACCCATTTTAAGGAAAGTATCACTAAAATGGACAGGGAAAATAGCCTTAATGCAATGTATGTAATTATTATTGAATTTAAATAATACTAAAATGCCACTTAGTATTACCGGTAGCAGATAAGTTCAATTTATTCATTATAAACAAGCCCATTTAATCACTCCCTATTAAATATATGTTGAATAAGATAGTACCTACCATTTTGCTCTAACTTTTCATGATTCTCTTTTACCAATCCAAATTGACCTGTTATTGTGCCATAATATTTCTCAATTTCGTTCAGTTGCTTCTGATGATCTTCTTTAGCCAGAAGATGTAACTGGACTTTTTGTTCCTATTTTGAAGTTATTTAAAATGTTATAAATATATAACACACATATATACAACATGTACGCACACATATATTTAAACATACATAAAAATTGTTTTTAATAAATTTTGTTATGAAATAGGCCATGAAAAAGCGCTGAATACACCATAGGGAGGAAATGTTAAGGAGATATTTCTAAACCTATGTAAAATTAAAGCCTTTTTTGTCTTGTAACAAAATAGTCTTTTAAATTTATACTGCCCTTGTTTACAATTTCTTTTTAAAAACCAACTAGCTTCAGGCACGCCTTGGTGGCTCAGTCAATTAAGTGTCTGCCTTTGGCTCTGGTAATGATCCCAAGGTCCTGGGATCGAGTCCCACATCAGGCTCCCTGCTCAGTGGGGAGCCTGCTTCTCCTTCTGCCTGCTGCTCATGCTCTCTCATTCTCTCTGGCAAATAAATAAATAAAATCTTTAAAAAAAAAATCAACTAGTTTCATTTATAGAAAGTTAATTAGTCCAAGCCAGCACTAAGCAAAATCACGGGAATATTAAAGCAATACTTGATAATTTAGGAAAGAAATGATTTCCTCTAATTTGGGGGCACAAATTATGAGTGCAGTATTGAAACTCAAGTAATTTTTCTGATTTTAATGAGTATAGCCCCATCTCATTGCATTAAAAAATTGAATTATGAAGATAATATCCATCAGAGACAGGGAAGAAATACAGTAATAGCAGATAGTCTACTTAGGCTGAGAAACATACTTGGTAAAAACTGGACCCAACATATATTTTAATATGGGCATTCACTGCTTTTGGCTAAAGCAGCTTGTTTTGTCATACTTAGAAATTTGACCTTAAATTTTAAAAAGAAATACTATGTTGATAAAATCAGTAACATTTTTTTTAAAGGTTTTCATCTTGACTTGGCATTGGCAGAATCACTGATTGGTTTCACAACTTTCATTCATTTTTGCCACACACTTCAGCATCCGTAATGAGCAGTGATAAAGAACAGTGTGAGTCCATTCGCCGGCACTGATTGTTTTCTGAATGAATTGTTGTCCTGTGGAGTTGCAGCAGTGTAAATCTGTTAGATTTACCTGGCCTGTATCTGTTTCTGTTATCCAATATTATCACAATTTCAAGTATTTATTTGAAGTATTTCTTCCTCATTACAATCTAGTAGAATTGAAATTCACATGCTCTATTTTCCCCTAGTCAAGTGAAGGGCATATTACTCAAAATAAACCAATTGATTTCTACTTTTTCGGAATCTGAAACTTGAACAAAATGACTATAAAACTAAATAATGTCAGTAGTGATTCTATCCAGACTGATGAGACTTCTTTCCTGGGTTCCTACATCCTGCTTCACAAACTCTGGAATTACCCTGGTCTTTGCTCATTCTTGAACCCATTCTTCACTCAGATTGATTCTCAGTGCCTCCACTAAATTTCCCTTTGCATAAATTAAACAGAGCCAGTTTCTACTGCTTAAAACCAAAGTACAGGCAAATATAGCAAAGTAGTCAAAAACTAATCTGCCTGTGTTTAAATACTGTCTCTGTAATTTAGTTGCTGTGTGACCTTGCAGAAATTATCCACTGTATCTTTAAAATAAAAATTCTCAAAGTATCTCCCTTATAGGGTTGCTCTGAGGATAAAATTAATTAATACACATAAAAAGCAAAGAACAGATGCTTGCCACAGAACAAGTACAATATGTTGTCATTATTATTCCTTAAGTGATAAAATTACCTTCAATAGTTTTAACTAATTTTATTTAGAAAAAGAAAAGCCTTAATATTAAGAAAGAATACACATTACAATTTAAATTGTACCTAACTATATTCTCTTGGCAAATTTGATAATAATGTTAACTTTTCTTTTTTTAAAGATTTTATTTATTTATTTGACAGAGAGAGCGAGCGAGAGAGGGACCACAAGCAGGGGGAGCTGGAGAGGGAGAAGCAGTCTCCCCACTGAGCAGGGAGCCCAACACAGGGCTGGATCCCAGGACGCTGGGATCATGACCTAAGCCGAAGGCAGACGCCTAACGACTAAGACACACAGGCGCCCCCAACAGTCGTAAGTTTTTCGAAGATTTTAAGCAAAGTGATAATATTGTTAGTAATGATCACAAAGGATTAATTGAAAGTTTCTCATATACTTTTATGGGCTTTTCAAATTCACAACTTAGTCATTTGAATTAATCAAGTAATAGTTACAAACACAAACAAGCTGACAATTGTACTTACCCTGAAGATCTTATGTCTACCTGGGTAGTTACTATTCTCAAAAACTAAACAATGAAAAATAATGAACCATATTCCATTCCTCTAAAATACCACTTAATTCTTCAATCTAGAGAATTATACTTGCTTTCAGCAGATGTGTAGAAACCTAACACAATTTCACTTAAATTAATCTAAAAGCATTACTTCAATCCAAGGAATTTTTTTTAAAGTTTTTATTTTAATTCCAGTTAGCTAACATACAATCTAATATTAGTTTTAGGTGTACAATATAGTGATTCAACAATTCCACACATAATCTGATGCTAATCATGACAAGTACACTCTTTAATCCTCATCACTATTTCACTCCCCCTCCCCCCACCTTCCCTCTGGTAAATCATCAGGTCTCTATATTTAAAAGTATGTTTCTTGGTTTGTCTCTTTTTTAACTTGGCTCATTTGCTTTCTTAAGTTCCACATATGAGTGAGATGATACAGTATTTGTCTTTCTCTGACTTATTTTGCTTAATATATACCTTCTAGCTCATCCATGTCCTTGCAAAAGGCAAGATTTCCTTCTTTTTTATAGCTGAATAATATTCCATAGTATGTGGAATATTTTACATATAGATAAAGAATATCTCACATCTTCTTTATCTATTGATGGACACAGGCTGCTTCCATAGCTCGGCTATTGTAAATAATGCTGCTATAAACATAGGGATGCATGTACCTCTTAGAATTAGTGTTTTTGTATTTTTTGGGTAAATACCCAATACTGTGATTTCTGGATCACACAGTTCCTTTTAATCTTTGAGGAAACTCCGTACTGTTTTCCACAGTGGCTGCACCAGTTTGCGTTCCCACCAACAGTGCATGAGTGTTCTTTTTTCCACATCCTCCCCAACACTTGTTGTATTTTGGATCTTAACCCCTTATTGGTTATATCATTTGCAAATATCTTCTCCCATTCAGTGGGTTGACTTTCTGTTTTGCTGATGGTTTCCTTCATTGTGCAAAAGCTTTTTAATTTGATGTAGTTTCAATAATTTATTTTTGCTTTTGGTTCCTTTGCGTGAGGAGATATATCTAGAAACATGTTTCCGTGGTTGATGTCAGAGAAATTACTGCCTGCGTTCTCTTCTAGGATTTTTATGGTTTCAGATATCACGTTTCAGATTGACGTCTTTAATCCATTTTGAATTTATTTTTGTGTAAGGTGTAAGAAAGTGGTCCTGTTTTCCCAACACCATTTGTTGAAGAGACTGTCAACAGTTGGATATTCTTTCCTGCTTTGTTGAAGATTAATTGACCATGTAGTCGTGGGTTTATTTCTGGGTTTTCTATTCTGTTCCATTGATCTGTGTTTCTGTTTTTATACTGGTACCATACTGTTTTCATTACTACAGCTTTGTAATATAACTTGAAGTCCAGAATTGTGATGCCTCCAGCAATTTGCTTTTCTTTTTCAAAATTGCTTGGCTATTCAGGGTCTTTTGTGGTTCCATACAAGTTTTAGAATTGTTGGTTCAAGTTCTGTGAAAAATGCTGTTGGTATTTTGATAGGGATTGCACTGAATGTGTAGATTGCTTTGGGTGGCACAGACATTGTAACAATATTTGTTCTTCCAGTCCAGGAGCATAGAATTTCTTTGTGTCTTTCCATTTCTTTGTGTCATCTTCAATTTCATTCATCAGTGTTTTATAGTTTTCAGAACATAGGTCTTTCAACCTTTCTGATTCGTTTTTTTCCCTAGGTATCTTATTTTTTGTGCAATTGTAAATGGAATTGTTTTCTAGTTTCTCTTTCTGCTGATTCATTATGGGTGTATAGAAATACAACGAGTTTTGCACATTGATTTTGTATCCTGAGACTTTACTGAATTAGTTTATCAATTCTAATAGTTCTTGGTTGAGTCTGTCAGGTTTTCATTTTATAGTATCATGTCATCTGCAAATAGGGACAGTTTTACTTCTTCCTTGGCGTTTTGGATGCCTTTTATTTTGTTTTGTTGTCTAATTGCTGTGGCTAGTACTTCTAGAACTATGTTGAATAAGTGGTGAGAATGGACATCCTTGTCTAGTTCCTGACCTTACGGGAAAAGCTCTCATTTTCTCCCCATTGAGGATGATGTTAGCTGTGGGTTTTATAAGACTTCTATTATGTTGAGGTATGGTTCCTTTAAACCTACTTTGTTAAGGCTTTTTTTTTTTTTTATCATGAATGGATATTGTACTTTGTAAATGCTTTTTCTGCATCTATTGAAATGATCACATGGTCCTTATTCTTCTCTTATTGATGTGATGTATCATGTTGATTTGCAAATATTGAACCACCCTTGTTCCACTGGAATAAATCCCACTTGATCGTGGTAAATGATTTTTTTAATGTATTGTTTAATTTGGTTTGCTAGTAACTTATTGAGGATATTTTGCATCTATGTTCATCAGGGATACTGGACAGTCATTCTTTTTTTAGTGGTGTCTTTATCCAGTTTTGATATCAGGATAATGTTGGCCTCACAAAATTGAATTTGGAAGTTCTCCTTCCTTTTATTTTTTGGAATAGTGTGAGAAGAATAGCTATTAACTCTTCTTTAAAAAGTTTGGTAGAATTCGCCTGAGAAGCCAGTTGGTGCTGGACTTTAGTTTGTTGGGAGTTTTTTGAATTTCTTTGCTGGTGATCAGTCTGTTCAAATTTTCTATTTCTTCATGCTTTAGTTTTGGTAGATTATGTTTCTTGGAATTTATCCATTTCTTCTAGATTGTACAATTTGTTGGCATATAGTTTTTCATAATATTCTAATTGTTTGTATTTCTGTGGTATTGGTTGTTATTTCTCCTCTGTCATTTGTGATTTTATTTGAGTTCTTTCTCTTTTTTTCCTGATAAGTATAGCTAGAGATGTATCAACTTTGTTGATTTTTTCATAGAACAAGTTCCTGGTTTCGTTGATCTGTTCTACCGTGTTTTTTTTTAGTTTCTAGATCATTTATTTCTACTCTACTCTTTATTTTTTCCTTCATTCTGCTGGTTTTAGGTTTTGTCGTTGTTCTTTTTCTAGCTCCTTTAGGTGTAAGGTTAAGTTGTTTGAGATTTTTCTTAGTAGTCTTATATTGCTAAACACTTCCCTATTTGAACTGCTTTTGCTGCACCCAAAACTTTTGGACTGTTGTGTTTTCATTTTTATCTGTTCCCATGTACTTTTTTATTTCTTATTTCCTGGTTGACCCATTCATTATTTAGTACCATATATTTGTGGTCTCCAAATTTTTTTCTTGTGGTTGACTTCCAGTTTCACAGCATTGTGGTCAAGGAATTTTTCACTTTTTTCAGCTTTGATCAATTTTTATGTAGCCTTTATGAGAATACTGTCCACTACATATTAATATAGGCCTCTTTAACCTTTCAGTTAAAAAATGGTAAATATAGTAGGCTGTCAATGCCTGTAAAGATGAATAATCCTGATAACTAAAACTGTAGTAAAGATTAAAGTGATTTAATTGGTTTTCTCTACATAGAGCTCTATACACATTGGAATAATTTGTGATATACTCTTATTCCAACATCCTTTGTTCAAAGCCAAAGTCAATTCAAGTAAAATGAAGTTTTATTTGTTTGCATGACATAATTCTGATTTTGAAATACATTAACCAATTCAATGGCCATGATATTATAAAGACTTTCAAATTACATGGGCACACATAGCTCATTAGCCCATACAGGCCCATACGGGACTGTTCATATATGAACCTACTTGGCCGCTCTGATTTCATTTTGATAATAAGATGAAGAGGCTAGTTGTCAAGTTTGCCACTAATTGCATGTCAGAAAATAGCTTACATTCTTTGGGAAGCAACAACAAAAACGGATTGGTATCACTTGCCTGAGAACCCAAGAACATTTTAAAGAATAATATAAATAACTGTATAGCGTTGTTATTAAAACTTTAATATTACATACTATATCATAGTAAAGATAATTTTATTAAGATGACTAAGAAATAGTTAAGTACATACTGGTTTTGTTCTTTTTACCTCTGTGAATTGGCTCAAGCTATTTTCTTCTTTTACAAAATTTTGCTACTAAATGCAAAGACTCTATACACAGAAAATGTTAGGATTCACTGCTTTCCAAATACAAACTTAAATTTTAACAATCTATGAAAAACAAGATTAGAGGAAAAGAAGACAGTATCTGCATAATTAAAAGTGAAGTGTACAGGCACATGTGTGTGCACATGTGCGTGATCTAAAGATTATATTAAAGCTTTGAGGCATTTAAAATAGGAATAATTTTTAAATAGTATTTACAAACAACTTTTTACAATTACATTTACTAATAAAAGGTATAGCTGCTCATTTCCTCTTATCTCCATATGGAGACCGATTTGAAAACCTTTGGGAATAAAATTAATTTCCCTTAAAATAATTAATTCATTAAAGTAAATTTTAGAGAAAAAGATAAAAACTCAAAAAGAAACTTCATACATTCTTCAAATCTATTTTGCAACTTACCTTTCAATTTCTTCAATATGACCCCGAAATAAATCAATGGGGTTATAAAACTCACTTTTTAAAAAACCTATGGCATCTTTCTTAAGATATTTTTACCTTTTTTAGTCATAAAGATAAGACATATAATACTTCAAAAACCAACTTAAAGTTACACAAATACTTTGTGTGTACAGATACAAATTATCTTTATAATTATGAAGATTATTTCCAGACAAGTCTTTATTCTAAAAACTTTCTACTATGAAAGGAAAAAATTTGGTAATTTTAAATCATATGAAACCTTCATATTCAAACTTTATTTTAATTTAATAAAGAAAAATAAATCTTATGTCTTTTCTCTAGAAGAAAGTGATATACAAAAAAATAAACTATAACTAAGAAATGGCTGAACTAAGAAATGGTTGGATTTGTTTTTACTTCATTAATTAAGTCCTATCAGCTACTCATTACAAAACACAGTCACCTAATACAGTAATGATGAGAACACAATAGGAAAGATTTTCATCAATCACCAAATCACAATAGTTAATTTGATGTTCTTTGGTTTATTTTTATTTTTTATTTTTTTGCATTCCTTCTACTGGTAATGATCAATGTGATCATTTGTTCAATAGAAGGTTAGGGTACTTTTAGAGCTAGGTGAATCCTTCAATTCATAATTGTGTTAATTTATCTAGAGACATATTACCACCTTTACAGAAAAATCAGCTTACTGAATTCCCAAAAGACAGAAATTCACTAATAATTAAGGGCTCGCCTATAGGAGATCATGAACTTCTTTACAATTTTCTTAATACTGTTTTTTAAATTATTTCTTTTTGGACACTTAACTTTATCAGTTGCTTCCCAAAATCCTGCCTTGACACAAGTGACCATTTTATTTCCTGTCTTGCCCATAGAATTAAGTTACATAAAAGAAAAATGATTTGAATAAAATAAGGTTAACTTAAATACCGAATAAATAAGGTTAACTTAAGTACCGAGTACTTTGAATAAAGGTCATTTGAATTATATAGGAATAATGTAAAAAGAATAATGTAAGAATGTTTAGAAAAAAGATTATTTTTAAATCTTAAATCAATTATCTAAAACACATTTAATTTGTTTAGAATGGGCATAAAATATTAATTGTACGTATCAGTATATAAATTATTTTAATGCAAAATTTAATGCTTTGAGTTGTCAGAAAAAAATGTCACTATAACTCAAATATCGTTTTAGAAGGTTCTTAAGAGGTTGTCATTCACATTAACAAAATACTCAGACGTGACTAAAAACTTGTTTTCATTTTTTCTAAGACTATAAGTATCTGTTTGATGAAATTTTAAAGTGGAATAAAATAAAACACATTTTATGTCGCTTTTGATCTTTAACTTGTAGCCTTATCTCCCAGGTCAGAGGGCACATTATTCAATTTCACTATATTTTGTGTAAAACCACTGTAGCGTTGAAGATGACTTTCAGTACAAATGTCATGGTACTTAAAGCTAAACCAGAATCTAGTTTTTCAGCTTCTTAATTAAAATCATAGTTTAAAATAGTCTGACAATATTATCTTTAGTCTTTCCAGTTGAACAGCGACAGAATTTTCACATCTTTTATCCAATCAAGCTTAGCAATCTAAGGCTCTTTTATTTTCTAACACACCAAAAACAATTTCAAGAAGCAAAACAGTTACTTTATTTTTCTGTAGTTAATAAGAAGTGATCTCTCGTTTCTTACTTCTCATAAATATGTAAACTTCACTCAAAAATTACTTTTACTTGTCTTATAGTCTACTCCAAAGAAGGAATATTGAAATAGCATAAGTCCACACAAAAAGCCCTCAGAGAATTTAAGTGGATATGGGAGAATTTTGCTCAATCAAAAATACAGGAAAAAAAATTCTTCTGAATTAAATAGGGATAGGAAGAGAGAATATCAAAGTAAATATTCCATAAAATATTATGCTGTAAAAATATAAATATTAATTTTTAATATACTATAGAAGTGGAAGGCATAACAATCACTTGTTGAATGATAAAGAATGAGTACCATATCCCAAGTGACATATTCAAATGCAACTTTGTATTATTTTAATTTTTCAGGCAATCAATAATAACTACATGTTTGCATAAATACCTAGAAAAGATAATAAAATAATAGGTTTATTGTTCTTATTCCCTTGTTCTTTGATATTAAAATAAGACCTCTATCAATAATCTGGGAACTGGGTTAAATTTATTTTATAATATATAAACACCATGTAATCCAGAAATAAATTTATGAAGTAAATTCATTTAAGCCATATTTGAAATTGTAATTCAGTCCTTTAAAGGGAATATTAATATCCAGTTTCAACTTTCTTTAATATAAGTGCCACATTTATATTGACCAAGATACTACACACATTATGTGCTAATCTGGGGAGTGGGTGTATATTTTGTAATCTCCTTACCATTTCACTTATTTTCTTCTGTAAAGAATATTTAGAAACCTTGAAAAAACAAAGAGAAAATTCATCATAATTCTGCACTCATCTGTTACAAATTCCTTCTGATATTAAAATTGTATGCTATAAAATGTGGTGTTTATTTCCTATGTACTATTTTTTCCTTGGGACATTTTTTTCAAGATGGTGGTTACAATAACTTTCTTCTGTATAACAAAAACAATATATTCATTAATTATTCAACACATATTTATGGAGCACCTACCGTCACTTTCCTTAGGACTCTGGGATACAGCACTGAACTAAACAAATCCCTGCCTTTAAGAAGCTTTCTGTCTTAGTGAGGGTAGTGGTAGCCAGACAATAAAATATAGGTAAAAAGTAGAAAGGCTAGAGAGTGACAACTACTATGAAGGAAAATAAAGCAAGCAGGATAGCAAGAGCAGTCTAGGAGAGTTTGCTACTTAGTATCAGCTCCTCATTGAAGAAAATTTGGTAAAATGGAAAAGCATAGGGAAAAAAGTTTTAAACAAATCATCTCACAACCCAGAAATGACAATCATTAATAATTCAGTACTTCTGGTTATTTTTCTATGCATTTATACTTTAAAAAAGAGCCAGTGGGGAGTGGAATAATAACATATGTACTATTTTGTGACCCATTTTTACTTAATATAAAACAAGCACCTTTCTATGACAAATTGATCCATAATGCAACTTTTTAATGGTTACACAGTATTCCACTGTTTACCTTAATATCATTACCAAATCACTCTCATTTTTGTAGGTTTACCCAGTTTGCAGTTTTATGACACTACTGTGAAATAAACATGCTTGTACCAAGAACTCGTAGCTACTCATTTTAGCAGAATAAATTCCAAGAAGCAAAATTCCTAGTATTTGTTCCTTTTCGTAGACTTTTAAAAATTCTTACATAGTCCTCTAGAGTAGCTGACCAAGTTAAACTCCAACCAGCTGTGGATGAGTGCTCATTTTCTTAAACTGTTTTTGTTAAATTTTAAGCAAAAATAATTACTTCACATTTCCTATGAAATCAATCTAGCATACAGCCTTGAATAAGCTGATAATTTTATTTCATTTTTGTGGAATAGGTCATATGTGTTCTATTTCTTCAACAAATATTAAATACATACCATAAGTAAAATATTAATATACACATTAGGGGTATAATACTGAACCAAAAAAAAAAAAAAAAACCCTGTCCAGATTAAATTCTGGGGATTGTAGAAAATAAGCAATATAAATAAGCTAAAATATACAGTCTATTAAATATTGATAAGCACTAAAGAAAAATAAATCAAGGAAGGAGATTACATAAGATGCTCAAGAAAATCCTTCCTGAGATGGCATCTTTTGAGTCAAGACTTGATAGGAGTGAGGAAGATAATTTCAGCAACTGCAAAGACCACAAGGTAGGAGGACATGTGGAGGGTTCAAAGAACAACAAGAAAGAGTAACTGGAGCTTCTTGCAGACGTGTGTCTGCCCTTGTTTCGTGGGCTTTCCTCATAGCATGACCCCCAAACACCAGTATTCAATCCTGCCTCAAACAAAGAAACTGAGACTGCCTCCTGCCCCCAAGCCAGAGGAGACATCGACCTCTCAGCACTTGCCAAAGGGAGAAACAGAACGGCAAGAAGCAACTGAACATACTGATGAAGTACAAGATGAAATAGACAGACTTAATGAACAAGCCAATGAGGAGATTCTGAAAGTAGAACAGAAATATAACAAACTCCACCAACCATTTTTTCAAAGATTGGAACTGATTGCCAAAATCCCAAATGTTGGGGTAACAACATTTGTCAACCATCCACAAGTGTCTGTACTGCTTGGGAAGGAAGATGAAGAGGCACTGCATTATTTGACAAGAGTTGAAGCGACATAATTTGATGATATTAAATCAGGTTACAGAATAGATTATTATTTTGATGAAAACCCTTACTGCAAAAATAAAGTTCTCTCCAAAGAATTTCATCTGCATGACAGTGGTGATTCATCTTCAAAGTCCACTGAAATCAAATGGAAATCTGGAAAGGATTTGACAAAACTTTCAAGTCAAACAAAGAATAAAGACAGCAGGAAGAGACAGCCTGAGGAACCGGAGAGCTTCTTCTGGTTTACTGGCCATTCTGATGCAGGTGCAGATGAGTCAGGAGAGGTCATCAAAGATGATATTTGGCCAAATCCATCACAGTACCTGGTTCCTGATATGGATGATGAGGAAGGGGAAGGAGAAGATGATGATGATGATGATGATGGATTGGAAGATATTGATGAGGAAGGTGAAGAAGATGAAGATGATGATGAGGGGGAGGAAGAAGGGAATGAAGGAGAAGATGACAAATGAAACACTGACGGATTCCACCCTTCCTTTTTGAATTTTCTCCAGTCCCTGGGAGCAAGCTGCAGTCTTTCTTCTCCCCCTCCTCTTGTGTTTATTTGCCCTGTTTTTTGAAGTCTCTTTTCTCTCCCTTTATCCCATGGTTCTTAACTTACTTTGGGGGGAAATACCTTGAGCAGAATACACTGGGAAAAGAATCTCTCCCCCTTTCTGTTCCAAATTCATTTTTATTCCTTCCTGTCACAACAAAAATTTTATGGAATCAACACCCCTGTGCTCTGTGGGAAAAAAAAAAAAAATCTTCTGCTCTCTTAGCTCTGCTGGAAACTAGAGGGTGTAGGCCCCTGTGTAGTAGTGCACAGAATTCTAGGTTTTTCCATCCTTTCTCTGTATACTGGGCTCAGAGATTACACTGTGTCTCTATGTGAATATGGAGAGTTAGCACTTACCAACATGTATCTGTCTGCTTTCTGTTGTTTTAAAAAAAAAAAAAACTTTAGGGGCGCCTGGGTGGCACAGCGGTTAAGCATCTGCCTTTGGCTCAGGGCGTGATCCCGGCGATCTAGGATCGAGCCCCACATCAGGCTCTTCTGCTATGAGCCTGCTTCTTCCTCTCCCACTCCCCCTGCTTGTGTTCCCTCTCTCGCTGGCTGTCTCTATCCCTGTCAAATAAATAAAATCTTTAAAAAAAAAAAAAACTTTAAAAAATGGGGTTATAGAGCGTCAGCAAAAGGTAAGTTTGAGAGGTTTGGGTAGGTTAAGTAGACATTTTGACAACATGTCTTCTCCTTTGGCACATTTAATTTTGATGTTTAACGACATCCTGGAGTTAAAGTTGACACTTTAAAAATAAAATTCTCTCCTAATGATGACTTGAACCCTGCCACTCGATGGGAGAATCAGCAGAACCTATAGGATCTTATTTGGAATTGATATTCTCTACTATAATTTTGTTCCTGTTTATTTTAAATATCTTTTTGTTTCACTGGAAGGAAAGATGATGCTCAGTTTTAAATGTTAAAAGTGTACAAGTTGCTTTGTTACAATAAAATTAAACGAGTACACATACACAAAAGAACAAGAAAGCCAATGTGGCTGGAAGGAAACAAGCAAGGGGAAGAACAGCAATAGAGGAGTTCAGAGAAAAGGAGGCAAGGGGGGCAAATCACTGTCTGTCTTATAATGCATGATATAGATTTAGGTTTTAGGTTTGTTTCTATTTTAAGATTTTATTTATTTATTTGACAGAGAGAGAGCACAAGCAGGGGGAGCAGCAAGCGGAGGCAGAGGGAGAAGCAGGCTTCCCACTGAGCAGGGAGCCCAACGTGGGGCTTGATCCTGGGACCCTGGGATCATGACCTGAGCTGAAGGCAGATGCTTAACTGACTGAGCCACTCAGGCACCCTAGATTTAGGTTTTCACACTGACTGAGACAGGAAGACAATGAAAATTCCAAGCACGAGTGTAACATAGCCTGACTTACTTTTTTTAAAGGATCACTCTGTTAACACTAACAGGGAACACAGGTGGAAGCAGGAAAACCACTTAATAAGCTACTGTCATAATTCAGATGAAAGAGGAATGAAAGAGGACTAGGGTTTTAATAATGAATGTAGTGAGAAGTGGTCAGATTCTGGATATACTCAGAGGAGAATGCTGAAAAAAATTGCAACTGGAATAAAGGAAGCTAAAATTAATGAGGAAAGAAAAGACAAAGACGTTTTCAGGAGGGGGATATTTTCTAAAGCAAAAAAATCATGTTCATGGTTTTGAATATATCAAATTTCATGTCAATCCAGGCAGGATTTGGGGCTGGAGATATATATTTGAAAGTCCTTTGCAGCATGTAGATCCATTCTGAAAGACACAAGATGGTATGAGATCAGAGTATTTTTTAAAGCATACAGACAAAAGAAAAGTAAAAGGGTAAGAAGTCATCTAGAAAAAGAAGAGGAAAACAAACTTCAGAATACTTTCACTTCAATCCTGAATTTATTATTTGTTACTGTAATATTTAATTTTATGTGGCAACTTGACTAGAACAAAAGGTGTCCAGATAAAACATTATTTCTGGGTGTGTCTGTGAGGGTGTTTCTGGATGACATCAGCATTTGAAGCAGTGGAAACCGTAAAGTAGAATGTGACACTTCTCTGCTTCTATAATTGGGTAACCCGACCCCTCATAATAAATCTCTTCCTGTATCTATATACTATTGGTTCTGTTTCACTGAAGAACCTTCACTAACATAGCTACCATTTGCCAAAAGGTAAAATTCACACATCTAGAGCAAATTTACAAAATTCTTTCAAGTCACTATTTTTCATACATTAACAACTCTGCATTTAATTTTTTCTGAATCATAATTCACAGCTACATTTTTTTTAAGATTTTTATTTATTTGACAGAGAGAGAGACAGCCAGCAAGAGAGGGAACACAAGCAGGAGGAGTGGGAGAGGAAGAAGCAGGTTCCCACCGGAGCAGGGAGCCCAATGTGGGGCTCAATCCCAGGACCCTGGGATCACGACCTGAGCCGAAGGCAGACGCTTAACGACTGAGCCACCCAGGCGCTCCCACACCTACATTTTATCAACATCTCTAGAGCACTTCCCAACTTAAAAAGCTACCACACAGTGACATTCCTATGAAACATAAGTAGAATTTGAAAGTAATATAACTAGACTGACATGAAATCATTTTATGGAGGCTATTATACACATTTTTTTTCATTCTAAAATTACACAGAAGTAGATTACAGTATAAGATACAGACATCTTTCTAATATAGAAAAAAAACTATACTGACACTAATTACTTTATTAAGTACAGAAGACAATTTCAAAAATAAAGTACAAATGTCTTCCTATTATAGCTATCCATCACTTTATGAAAAATTTTATTAAAAGATGACTATAAAATACATTTCTTTATAGCAAACCTTATTTTCCCATTAATTTTCCATTAACTGGCTTTATGTTTTTGGGGAATAAAACTCCTCAAAACTATGTTTAAAAATATTTAATCTTGGGGTGCCTGGGTGGCGCAGTTGTTAAGCGTCTGCCTTCGGCTCAGGGCGTGATCCCGGAGTTCTGGGATCGAGCCCCACGTCAGGCTCTTCCCCTGGGAGTCTGCTTCTTCCTCTCCCACTCCCCCTGCTTGTGTTCCCTCTCTCGCTGGCTGTCTCTCTCTGTCAAATAAATAAATAAAATCTTAAAAAAAAAAAAAAAGAAAAATATTTAACCTTTTCCCCTTCCTAAACAATTCAGTCCTAAGTCCATGGGGCAGGATAGGGCAGGGTAGGTGTCCACAGGGAAGGGATGAAGAGGTCACGGTGGCAGCATTCCAGAACAGGGTATCAGGCCTGAATGAGGAAAAGAGGATCCCAGTGAGAAGGAGAGAAATCTACTGTGGAGAGTAAGAAGCTGAGTAAGGTACTACTTGCAGATGACGTGATACTATATACAGAAAACCTGAGGGACACCTGACTGGCTCAGTTGGAAGACCATGTGACTCTTGATCTCAGGGTCATAAGTTCGAGCCCCATGTTGGGTGTAAAGATTACTAAAGAAAAGAAAAAGAAAACCAAAAGACTCCACCAAAAACTACTAGAACTGACAAATTAATTCAGTAAAGTCTCAGGATACAAAATCAATGTGCAAAACTTGCTACATTTCTATACACCATAATGAAGCAGTAGAAAGAGAAACTAGAAAACAATTCCATTTACAATTGCACAAAAAATAAGATACCTAGGGAAAAAAACTAATCAAAAAGGTTGAAAGACCTATATTCTGAAAACTATGAAACACTGATGAATGAAATTGAAGATGACACAAAGAAATGGAAAGACACAAAGAAATTCTATGCTCCTGGACTGGAAGAACAAATATTGTTAAAATGTCTGTGCTACCCAAAGCAATCTACACATTCAGTGCAATCCCTATCAAAATACCAACAGCATTTTTCACAGAACTTGAACCAACAATTCTAAAACTTGTATGGAACCACAAAAGACCCTGAATAGCCAAGCAATTTTGAAAAAGAAAAGCAAATTGCTGGAGGCATCACAATTCTGGACTTCAAGTTATATTACAAAGCTGTAGTAATGAAAACAGTATGGTACCAGTATAAAAACAGAAACACAGATCAATGGAACAGAATAGAAAACCCAGAAATAAACCCACGACTACATGGTCAATTAATCTTCAACAAAGCAGGAAAGAATATCCAACTGTTGACAGTCTCTTCAACAAATGGTGTTGGGAAAACAGGACCACTTTCTTACACCTTACACAAAAATAAATTCAAAATGGATTAAAGACCTAACTGTGAGACCTGAAAGCATAAAAATCCTAGAAGAGAACACAGGCAGTAATGTCTCTGACATCAGCTGTGGCAATATTTTTCTAGATATGTTCCCCAAAGCAAGGGAAATAAAAGCAAAAAGAAACTATTGGGATTACATCAAAATAAAGCTTCTGCACAGCAAAGGAAACAATCAACAAAACTAAAAGCTTATGGAATAGGAGAAGATATTTGCAAATGACATACCTAATAAATGGTTAGTTTCCAAATATATGAAGAACTTATAAAACTCAACACCCCCAAAACAAATAATCCAATTAAAAAATGGGCAGAAGACATGAAAGACATTTCTCCAAAGAAGACATACAAATGGCCAACAGACACATGAAAAGATGCTCAACACCACTGATTATCATGTCTCTATCTCTGTCAAATAAATAAATAAAATCTTAAAAAAAAAAAAACAAACTAAAAGGCAGCTTATGGAATAGGAGAAGATATTTGCAAATGACATACCTAATAAAAGGTTAGTTTCCAAAATATATGAAGAACTTATAAAACTCAACACCCCCAAAACAAATAATCCAATTAAAAATGGGCAGAAGACATGAAAGACATTTCTCCAAAGAAGACATACAGATGGCCAACAGACACATGAAAAGATGCTCAACACCACTGATTATCAAGGAAATGCCAATCAAAACTATACTGAGATATCGCCTCACACCTGTTAAAATGGCTAAAATCAAAAACACAAGAAACAACAAGTGTTGGGGAGGATGTGGAAAAAAGAACACTCATGCACTGTTGGTGGGAATGCAAACTGGTGCAGCCACTGTGGAAAACAGAATGGAGGCTCCTCAAAAGTTAAAAAGAGAACTACCCTATGATCCAGTAATTGCACTATTGGGTATTTACCCCAAAAATACAAAAGCACTAGTTCAAAGGGATACATGCACCCCTATGTTTATAGCAGCATTATTTATAATAGTCAAACTATGGAAGCAGCCCAAGTGTCCATCGACTGATGAATGGATAAAGAAGATGTGATACACACACACACACACACACACATAATGGAATATCATTCAGCTATAAAAAAAGAATGAAATCTTGCCATTTGCAATGACATAGTTGGAGCCAGAGTGTATAATGCTAAGCAGAATAAGTCAGAGAAAGACAAATACCATAACATCTTTATATGTGAAATTTAAGAAACAAAACAAGCAAGCAAAGTTTAAAGAGAAAGAGAGAGAGAGAGGCAAACCAAGAAACAGACTCTTAACTATAGAGAATAAACTGATGGTTACTAGAGGGGAGGTGGATGGGAAGATGGTGATGTGATTAAGGAGTGCATCTGTCATAAAGAGCACTGAGTGAGGCATGGAATTGCTGAATCACCATATTGTACACCTGAAACTAATAACACTGTATATTAACTATACTGGAATTAAAATTTAAAAAGAAGCGGAATAAGGTGAGGAGGCAACCCTGAAAAAGAGCAACCCAGTTCATGGTGTCAGAGTTCAAGCAGGGAAAAGAGGGCATCCATATTAGGAAAGAAGGCATGGCAAAATGGTAAACTGGTTTTATACAGGGTAGTTTATCAAAGTACATATATTAAGGATAAAGAATGTCACATTTCTCACTGTAAGAGGAAAGAAATGTATAAACACAGAAAGGAAATAAACTAAAATTAACCTCAGGGTTTTATATTGAAACTGGGGGTAATGTGAATTCAGGGTTTTTGATATACATAGGTTGTTAGGGAAATAAACATTATAAATTATAAATAAACATAAATTATATTTGTATGTAAATACGTAGATCTCCGTTCACCAAGAAAGTCTAAGAGCAGTGATGTATCAATAGTAATGAGCACAACAGTGCCCAGATCTTTGCTTCTACATACCATTTTCCATGGAGAATGGAGAAATGATTCATTCCAGTGCAAGGTCAACACTACAAAATGATCCTGGCACATTTTGCTTTTATCTAAAAGCAGGAAAATGCTGAAAGAATGAAGACATACCCAAAGGACTCAGTAATCAGCTTTATGGACTCTCACTAGCCAAATCAAGGATAATTTGAGCAACAAAATAAATGATAGTCATAGATTTTAATCCATTGAAAAAAACAAACTGAGTCTATACTGATATAAACAAATAAATGAATATAGTAAAAGTCTGGTGAGAAACAGAATATTTACATAATTTCAATTTCAAAGTATCTCCTTACAAAATACTCTGATTACAAAGGGGAAAAGAGTACGTTGTCTTTTTTTTTTTTTTTTTAAAGATTTTATTTATTTGACAGAGAGACAGCCAGTGAGAGAGGGAACACAAGCAGGGGGAGGAGTGGGAAAGGAAGAAGAGGCTCCCAGTGCAGGAGTCTGATGCGGGGCTCAATTCTAGAACGCCAGTATCACGCCCTGAGCCAAAGGCAGACGCTTAACGACTGAGCCACCCAGGTGCCCCAAAAGTACATTTTCAATAGAGAAATTTGTCAGATACTACCTTAATCAAATGATCAAAGTGGACATCACCAATAGTGAAAATGAAATCATGAACCATCTGATAGGATTCAGTTAAAAGAACAAGACATTTCTTCTGTAATATTACGCCAAAGATATACAACTAATTCTAATCATGAGGAAACATCATTATAAACAGACATTGAGGGACATTCTACAAAAGAACTGGTATGTAATCTTTTAGAGCAAAGTCATAAAAATTACTCAAAGACTGAGGAACTAGTCTAGATAAAAGAGATTAAAGAGATAAGACAAATAAATGCACCATAAGATTCCAAACTGGATCTTTTTGCTATAAAACACCTTATTAAGATAACTAGTAAAACCTTACTGGAGCATGAGAATCAGATTATAATTATGTATCAATGTTAACTTACTGATTTTGATGGTGTTGTTATGCTTTTGTAGGAGAACATCCTTGATTGTAGGAAAGATAAACTATAGTTTTGGAGGTAGTAGGGTATCAGAGTAGCATGCTACTCTTAAATCATTCAGGAAAAAATAAGCTCTTTATATTGTATTTCCAACATCTCTGTAAGTTTATGATTCTCCAAACTACAAAAGTATCCAAACGTCTAAAAATTCCTCAAGGATAAATTTACACACTACAGGAATATAATTCCCTTTGTCACTGTGGTTAAGGCCTAATAAAATTATGTTTCAATGGTACAAGCAATACATTATGTATTAAATATGCCCTCGGTTCTGCAAGAGTAATTACGATCTTAATTTATAAATTCAGTAAGTTTAAAATTTAGTGAAATAACATTACGTCATAGAACTATAGAGCTGAAAATCTGACAGGTCATTCATTACTCCCAATCCAAGTTTTACCATTTTCTATCTATGCTCTCTTATTCATGCCTCTACTGGGTGACTGAATGAAGACCTCTCCCCAAATTCCTTACTCCTGACATCCAGAGTAATGTACTTATGTTACTGGTTAATAAAGTAAGTGATCTTGTTTGGGAAATTCTTTTTTTTATTGTTTGGGAAATTCTAATGTTTTCAATTTCTTTTCCCTTTTACCTGAAGGGAAATTGAGGCTCAGGAAGACAAAGTGCCTTACCAGAGGATCATGTAATAAGTCATTAATAGGAAAAAACAATTTACTTAAAACCTATAGATAGAAAAATCAACAAAATCAGGAAAATACTCTGCAAAAATAAATTCAATACAGAAATAGAAATAATTTTTAAAAGAACCTTCCCCAAAATGTAGAGCTGAAGAATGCAATGAATGAAATTTAAAAAAATGCTAGAGAGAGCTTTAAGGCCACTCTTTATTGAATAGAAGAACCAGTGAACTCGAAGACAGATCATTTGAAATTATTCAATCAGAGAAGGAAAACAAGTGAAGGAGGGTGAAGAAAGCCTAAAAAATTTATAAAACAGCATCGAAGGAATCAATATAAGCATTGGGGTGTACCAGAAGGAGAAAAGACAAAGGGGCAGAAGAAAGCTAATTCAAAGAAATAATGGCTGAAAACTTTCCACATCTTGGGAGGGAAATGGACATCCAGACTCATCAGATTCAGAGGACTACAAACAGAATGCACCAAAAGAAGAATATGCCAAGACACATTATAATCAAGTTGTCAAGTCAAGGAGAAAAGAGACTTCTGAGAGTAGCAAGAGAAATGCAGTTTGTCAAATGTAAGGGAACTCCAATAAGATTATCTGAAGACTTCTCAGCAGACCTTGCAGGCCAGAAGAGAGTAGGATGATATATTCTAAGTATGAAAAGAAAAATCTGCCAACCAAGACTACTATACCTAGCAAAACTATCATTTAAAAGATGAAGGAGAGAGAAAAATCTTTCCCAAACAAACAAAACTAAGGGAATCTGTTACCATTTGACTTGCTTTATAAAAAATAATGAAGGAAGTTCTTCAAATTGAAACAAAAACATGCCAAACAACAATGCAAGAGCACATGAAAGTATAATTCTCATTCGTAAAGTATAGAGACAAACATAGAGAAATTCAAGACTGAATGAGTAGTACATAAATTACTTTTAACCCTTATATAAAAGTTTAGAAATAAAAATGTATTAATGAATACACAATATAAAAAGATGCAAACACTGGTTATGAGAACACAAAGTTGAGGAGGCAAAGTGTAGTACTTTTGTATGCAGTTAAAGTTACTATCAACTTAAAATAGTTATAAGTACAAGATATTTTATGCAAGACTTCAGATAACCATAAAGATAAAAACCTATAATGCATACACAAAAGATAAAGAAAAAAATCAGAGAAAATCACTACAAAAACATCAAATAAAAAAGGCAGACAAGAGATGCACAAAACTACCACAAAACAGACAGAAAACAATTTACAAAATGACAACAGTAATTCCACACCTATCAATAATTACTATAAATGTATATGTATTAAACTTTCCAACCAAAAGGCACAGAGTGACAGGATAAAAAAAACAAAATCAAGTGATACACAGCTGTTCCCACTTATCTGTGGTTTCACTTTGGATGGTTTCAATTACCCATGGTCAACTGCAATTTGGAAGCAGATGAGTTCTCTCCTGATGTGCCATCAAAAGGTTAATAGGAGCCTAACACTATATCACTCACCTCACTTCATCTCATCACATAGGCATTTTATCATCTCACAGCATCACAAGAAGAGAAGAAGGGTGAGGTTTTTTTTTTTTTAATGTATTTATTTGAGAGAAAGAGAGCAGGGGGAGAGGGAGAGAATCTTCAAGCTGACTCTCTGCTGAGTGTGGAGCTTGACGTGGGGCTCAATCTCACAACCCTGAGATCATGACCTGAGCCGAAATCAAAAGTCGGATGCTTAACCGACTGAGCCACCCAGGTGCCCTGAAGGGTGAGTTTAGTATAATAAGATATTTTAAGAGAGAGAGAAAAAAAAGAAAAAGAGAGAGATCACATTCACATAACATTTATTATAATATATTGTTTATAATTGTTTTATTTTATTATTAGTTATTGTTAATCTCTTACTGTGCTTAATTTACTTTATCATAGGTATTTATGTATAGGAAATAAGCAGTATATTTAGAGTTCAGTACTACCCATGGTTTCAGGCATCCAAGGGGGTCTTGAAACATACTCCCCATTGATAAAGGAGGACTACTGTACTATCTACAAGAGACTCACTTTAGATTTAAGGACACAAATAGGCTGAAAGTACAGAGATGAAGTAACCAAAAATAGGCTGAAAGTACAGAGATAGTAACCAAAAATAAAGCACAGGTGACTATATTTATATCAGACAAAATATCCTTCAGGTCAAAAGGAGACAAAAAAGTGGAGACAAAAAAGTCATTATATAATGCAAAGAAGTCAGTTCAACAGGAAGCTATAACAGCTGTTTATGCACCCAACATCAGAACACCTAAATATATAAAGCAAATATCAACAGATCTGAAGGGAAAAATTGACAGAAATACAGTAATAGTAGGAGACTTTAATACCTCACTTAAATAATGTACAAAACATCCAGACGAAAATCTATCAAGCATTTAATCTTTAAACCTCACTATGGATGAGGTCCTCAAATACACCTAACAGATGTACACAGAACTTTTCACCCTACAGCAGAAGAATACATTTCTTCTCAAGTACACATGAAACATTCTCCAGGACAGATCATGTTAGGTCACAAAACAAGTCTTTGCAAATTTAAGATCAAAATCATTCCAAATATCTTTTCCACCTACAATGGAAACAAGAAAAACAGTAAGAAAACAGGAAAATTCACAAGTATATAGAAATTAAACAACACTCTTGAATAATCACTGTGTCCATAAAGGGGGAATTTAAAAAGTATCTTGAGACACATAAAAACAATAATACAACATAACAAAACTTATGGGATGCAGCAAAAGCAGTACTAATGGGTAATTTGATAATGATAAATGCCTACACTAAAAAAGAGAAATATTTCAAATAAACAATCTAATCTTACATCTCAAAGAACTAGGAAAAAAGGTAACAAACGAATCCCAAAATCAGCAAAAGGAAATAATAAAGATTAGAACAGAAATAAATAATAAAAAGAAAAACAATAGAAAAAAAATCAACAAAACTAAGAGTTATTTTTTTGGAAGGACAAATGAAATCTACTAACCCTTAGCTAGACTAACAAAAAGAAGATTCAAATCAATAAAGTCAGAAATGGAAGGAGACATTACAGTGATGCCTCAGAAATAAAAAGAAACAACTATATGCCAACAAATTGGACAATCTGGAAGAATGGATAAATTCTTAGAAGCGCACAACCTGTTAAAATTGAAGAAAGATGACATGGAAAGTCTGAACATACCCATCACAAATAAGGAAATTGAATCAGTAATTAAAAACCTCCCAAGGAAGAAAATCCCCAAACCAGATAGCTTCATGGATAAATTCTCCTAAATATTTAAGGAATTAATATCCCAAACCTTAAATTCTTCCAAAATACAGAAGAGGAAGAAACACTTCCAAACTCATTTTATGAGGCCAGTATCACTCTGATACCAAAGTCCGAAAAAGACAATACAAGAAAAGAAATCTACAGGCCAATATCCATGATGAACATAGATGCAAAAGTCTTCAACGAAATTCTAGCAAACCAAATTCAACAGCATGTTAAAGGTTCATACATTGTGACCAAATGGGATTTATCCCTGGGCTGCAAGATGGTCTGGCATATGCATATCAATCAATGTCATACATCACATTAACAGAATTTAAAAATCCATATGTTCATCTCATAGATGGAGAAAGGGTATCTGACAAAATTTAAAATCTATTCATGATAAAAACTCTCAACAAAAGAGGTACACAAGGTAACTTACCTCAACACAATAAAAGCCTTATATAAAAAGCCCACGATAAACATCACCACCAATTCAGTAGAAGGCATGGATACTCATTCTTACCACCTTCTTCAACACAGTGCTGAAAGTCCTAGCCAGAGCAATTAGAGAAGAAAAAGAAATAAAAGGCTTCCAAATCAGAAAGAAGTAAAATTTTCTGTTTGGAGATGACTTGATCAGATACGTAGAAAACCCTAAAGACTCAACAAAAACACTGTCAGAACTAATAAATGAATATATTAAAGTTGCAGATACAAAACCAACACACAAAAATCAGCCATATTTCTATACACAAACAACAAACTATCCAAAAAGGAAATTAAGAAAACAATCCCATTCACAACAACTAAAAAAAATATGTAGGAATAAATTTAACCAAAGAGGTAAATTATTTGTACACTGAATATTATAAAATATTGATGAAGGAAATTTTAAAAGACAGATAAGTGGAAAGATATCCTGTGTTCATGGATAGAAGGATATTGTGAAGATGTATATATTATCCAAAGTGATCTACCAATTCAATGCAATCTATCAAAATCACAATATGAAACTCTACAGAAATAGAAAAAAATCCTAAAATTCATACAGAACCATGAAAACCCCTAAAACCAGAATAGCTAAAGTAAACTTGAGCAACATGAACAAAGTTACAGGCATCATGCTTCCTGATTTCAAAATATATTTCAGAGTTACTGTGATCAAAACAGTATGCTATTGGTATAAAAACAGAGATATTGGTTAATGGATCAGACTAGAGAGACCAGAAATCCAGGCAACTACAGCTAACTGATCTTTAACAAGGGTAACAAGAATATACAATGGGGTAAAGATAATCTTCAATAAATGGTGTTAGAAAAACTGGACATCCACATACAGAAGACAAATCAGACCCTTATCTCACACCATATACAAAATCTCATACTATATAGAAAAATCAACTCAAAATAGAGTAAAGACTTAAACATAAGACCTGAAACCATAAAATTACCAGAAAACAGAGGGGAAAAGCTCCTTGACATTAGCACAAGCGGTGATATTTTTTAATATGACAACAAAAGCACAGGCAATAAAAGCAAAAATTGTCTACTGGAACTACATAAAACTAAAAAGCTTCTGCAAACAAAGGAAATAATCAATGGAGTGAAAAGACAACCTAAAATGGGAGAAACACTTGTAAACCATGTATCTGATTGGGGTTAATATCCAAAATGTATCAGAAGCTCATACACTCCACAGCAACAAAACAAAACCAATATAAAAAATGGGCTGAGGACCAGGATAGACTTTTCTAGAAAGACATACAAATGGCCAACAGGTATATAAGAAGGTGCTCAAGATCACTAATCATCAGGGAAATGCAAATCAAACCCAAAGAGGTTATCACTTTACATCTATTAGAATGTCTATGACTAAAAAGACAAGAGATAACAAGATTGGTGAGGATATGAAGAAAAGGAAACCTTCTTACTACCTTAATCAACTAAAGAAAGAAAGTTTATTATATGCTTAACCATGAAGGAAATCCACACTATGATGTGAATTACCTGATTAAGGTAGTGACCATCAGCATACTTCCATTATAAAAATATATTTTGGTCTTTGTAATTAATGTTATCTATAGGGTGATAACTTCAAAATCCTGTATCTTCTCCCCTAACAATCTTTATTTTACTTTGTATCTCATTTTATTGCTTGTCTTCCCCCCACCTTGAATGGAAGCTCCATAAAAGTAAATTATTTTTGTCCTTTTTATTCATTGCTATATCTCCAGTGCTTGGCACATTGTAGACCTTCAGTAAATACGCTTAACGAAACATCATTAGCTATATACGTCTGTATTCTATAGGAGACTGTGTACAGCCTAGAGGCAAATGTGATGCTTTTGGCATCTCTGTATTTGCAGAAAATAAGCACAGTACATAACAAATAATCATGACTAGCTTAATGCTATTTTATTTTCACTTTTAAGGACCACAGGTAATCAGTTATAATATATAGGTCTGACTTGGTTTGTTCGTTAATAAAGTGTTAAAAATAACAATTATATTACAGTAAGAAATAATGAAGCTATTTTAATATTTCCTTTTAAAATAAAAGATGAGGAAAAATCCTACTAATTTGAAATTCAAGGCTTTCAGGAAAAAATTACAAAGTTACATGATATATGAATTTTTGTCAGCTTTGTTTTGCTAACTTACATGTTTAGTGGACATTTTACTAATATAATGCTAATATGCCAAATTATTTTTTAAGCAATACTAAGTTACTTTACCTGTAATGCTTTTAATGTTTCCTTCAATCCTTCTATTTCTTTTTCTTTTATTTCTGCAGCAAGTTGGTATTTTCCCTTTAAGTAAAAAAACTGTATTTCAGTACTTTCCAATGTAAGTGATATTATTAATGGGGAAGATACAAAAGCTCAAGAACCAAAACCTCTTCTTTACAAAACTAACACTCCACAGCTTTAAACTTGGATCTGCAACACAACTTACATTCCCAATGACTTCAAAAAAGATCATGAACATACAATAAGGCCTCTATAAGATTACAAATATCATGAAATGAAAATTATAACAAAACACTTTATCAGTATAATATTATAACAAATATTTATGGTGGCTTCAGTGCATGATAATCATTTTATCAGTAGGGCATTCCTGAGAATTTATGGATACTATGAAATTATTTAATTCACACAGCTAGAATAAATGTATTCTAATTAATAAGTTACAAGTATATTTCTCTTATAAAGATATGGGAGAATTTTTTTAAAGGGCTTTGTAAATAGTATACCCACTGACATAATAAAAACATGTATTAACTATTAAATAATTAGAGAAAATATTTAATGCTAGGTGAATTTCTAGTTCAGAGTTGTGTCTTCTTTTCCAATTGGTCTGCATCCAGACGCAAATCATTTTAATGTTTAAACAGGTAATTACACTGAAAAAGCACTAAAAATATACTTAATAGAAACACTGCAGTAGAATAGAAAAAAACATTAATTTGGGGGCTGAAGAGATCTGGGTTCTAGTCCCAACTTCACCACTTCAGAATGAGAGCTTCAGCTCAGCAAGTCATTTAGTCTTGCTAGGCTTTAGTATTCCAACTGTAAAATGACAGAGGCAACACGATTTCCTTGGCTCTTTTCAATTTCTAAGACTTTAAGCAATTAACAGTCTCCATTAATCTACTGCTAATACTCCTTTTCATTGTGGTAAACAACTGATAATTAAATGCATTTAACTATGCTTTAAATTATTAAAAAAATTAATAAATACCTTTTCTTCTTCCAAGGCACACATCTTCATTTGCAACTGATAAATAATTTTAAAAGTGAAAATACAGGTAAGTAAACTGTTAGCAGTGATTTACACTGGTCGGTAAGACTATAAAAGTATTTTACATGTCTATCCTGTTTGAACCTAATACAATGTGAACGTGCTACCTCTACACTGAGAAAATAATAAAAGATATACAAGAGGGTAAAAAGCCAGTCACCAAAAGAAATGAAAAATTTAATCACAGGATTAGGAATACCAATCATCCTTGAAAATTTAGTTTTTCCTTCCACGAGTTTTTTTCTTGTACGTGTCAGTACTTTGCCATCTACTCTTAAATAATAACATATAAAGTTTCCTGAAGGCACACTTTTATGAAATCAGTATCATCTGTATTAGCATTGACAGTATTTTCTGAAATTTTTTTTAAAAATGCATGTAGGTGTCTCATAAATAGTGGTATTTTAAAGCAGAGTAAGTAGGGTCAACATGCCAAAGAAAACAAAATATTATAAACAACACAAGAATAGGTAAAACTGTCAAGAAATAAAATTTTTCTTTGGAACTTCTCCTTCTCATTTTCCACATCCCTCATTCACATTCAAGAATCAGGAAGAGGAGAGGAGTAGTTGAAGGGAGGGGAGGAAAAAAGGAAACAAACAACAACGGGGTGGGGGGAGAGCCCAAGAGCACTTTCTCCATTACCCTTCAGATACCCAGATATTCTTATTTTGCCCAAAGTCCCTTGTGATAAAAGAGACACAGACTTGCCCTCTCCTAGAGAATACTATCTGGCATATTTGGCTTCTGCTTCCTTAGTCTTCAATTAAAGCCCCCATACCTTCGGTGAGGCTAATCTCAGACTAATAGGAAGAAAGTTTATCCTCTGCTTAAACAAATCTGCACTACAGTGTGGACTACAAACAACCTCAACCAACTAGTGATTTACCTTACATAGGTGTATTTCCCTTTCTAAACATACACACTTGTGTGGAGAAAAAGGCAAAAAGAGAGGGAAGGAAAAAGGAAGAAAAAATGGTGATGCTGGAATGACCATAAGGAAAAAATTTCTTGAGAATATTTTTCAGGAGCACATTTCTTACACTTATATTTTCTAAAGAGGGACTGAAGAAAAATTTGAGGTAGTAAAGAAGAGCTGTATTACTCAAAATAACTGAAGAAGTTGTTATTCATTATA